>NC_133357.1:25263669-25446169 GCF_030506205.2 Paramisgurnus dabryanus
CAGCTTGGCAACATTTACTGTAGCGTTGACAATTAGATACAATATTACAAGCAGGAAGTCTGTTCCACAGCAAACACAAGATTAACCCTTACAGCGCTTGATTTTACTGCACATGTAAATAACTTTACTTGCAGTTGTTTGGCCGCAAAAGCGCAGACGTGTGACATATGCTCAGTGCCTATTAGTTACATTACAGGCCCAGACAGGGTCAGAGATGTAAGTCTAATCTGCAAGGTCTCTGTATAAACATGGCAAGGCAGCATTCTTATCGTTGAGTTTCGATGAATAACAGCATGCTCTCCGGAGACCGCGTGACAGAGTCAGCCGAGGTCAGGCCAAGCCCTGCTTCCTGTTTTTTGGGGACCGCTATTTTTGCAATAAGGGCGTTTTCCCTGTAGGTTGATGACAGGGGATCATAAGCAGAATGATTAATGATATTGTAAAAAGCTTACGGCTTTCAATAGCTTAACTCTTTTAAGCTATGCTGAATGTACTGTATGAACAATGCTGCCTAATGTATACTTTATAACGTACAGTAGAGTGATTCATACAAGCACGCTATACATTGCTGGTCAAAAGTCTTGAATGAATTTGTTTTAATTTGTTACACTACAAATCTTTTGTTGTACGTATGAAGTTCCACAAAGCTAAAATGATCATTTAAAAGTCATTAATCCAGTTAAACCGGATATTTAAGGAAAATCAACAGATGCTATGCATAAAGCATCCCAGAATGCATGGAGTTTGTTGAAAGTGTGCTGATCTGTAATGTAGGCAAATACTATTTAAATATGAAATGATTTATTTCACTACCAAATTATTTATAGTCATTATCTATGAAATTGCATAGTTTTGACGACTTTGCTATTTATGCGGATATGTGGGAAATAAGCAGAATTATGCAGCTCTGAATTTCAGTGTGTGTGTGAGAGTTTTTTAACAAAGTGTTACTGTAAGTCGTGCACCAATTCGTCCTGCACTATTTTAGCTAGGAATGAACTCATTATCGCCGAGAATGCGGATCTACAGCTGTACAAACAAAAGATTAGATGAGAAGATATCACCTAAAAAGATAACACCAGCAGTATTAATAGTAAAAAATGAAAAAATAAATAAACCACATACTGTGCATCTCATTTGTTCACGTATCTCATATTTCCGTCACTCATGAGCAGAGGTTGCGTTAAGCTCGGGATACGCTGCACGATTTTTGGCCGTCCTAGACGAAAGACTGTGATACATTCGTTGTGATTTCTGTGATCTACAAAGATAGCCTTGTTTGACAGTGTCAGAAATTCAACATGATAAACGCACAGTGTGTTTGCTGCTACGACATGCGTACCGGTATTTGTTTACCAGTAGCGCATGCTGATGACCAGTGGGGGCGATGACTTCTTTTTCGAGGGCGCATGATGCGAAGCTCTTCACAACATGTATTCAGCAGCGTTATGTCAAAATATGTGTTCTGCACGTCATGTAAACCATGTGCATCATGTGTCTTGTCAAAATACATGCCTGCTGCACACGGGTTTATGAAAAAAGAGACCCTTGTGTTTGCCAGATACTTGCTCAATCTCATTTGTAATCAGAGTTTAGTGTTAAATTAGGGCGCACTCACACTATCCAAACCAAACCGCGCTCGGGCACGTTTGACCCCCAAAGCCTGGTTTGTTTGACTAGTCTGATCGCTCTGTTCTGTGCCCGGGCGCAGATTGGTTAACCGCGCCACGGCCGGGTTGCAGAGGTGGGCCGGAGCACGGTTTACTTGGGCTCAGGCGCGGAAGGCTGTGGTGTGAGCGCAATTGCGCCTGAGCGCAATTCAAAAGGTGAAGACGTCAGTTGCGTGACCACACCACCTCATCTGCCTCCGTAAAAACCTTTTGCTGCGAGCAGCGGGGTTACGTGAATGTCCGAGCTGCACATGTGACAGATCAACTAAGCAATATGATGACATGTGAGAGGGCTGTCTGTAATCGGGCACCAAATGACTCAGAATAAAAAACACAGACTTATCATTACGGTGGGTTCCAATATTAAGAGAGAGCTTTACTTCCTGCTTTTTTCAAAACAATCACATCTTAATGACGAAAGCGCGCCCGGACTCGGATCGATAGGAAGTACAGTGTGAGTGTGTGCATCTGGGGGAGTAGGGAGGGGTGACAATCGCGCTGGGGCATAATTTGGTTTGGTTTGGATAATGTGAGTGCGCCCTTAGTGTCTTGCGAGTATTTTGTGAATGTGAATGTCTCTTTTATCATAAACCATTTCAACGCACGTGCAGCAGGCACCTATTTTGACATGACGCATGATGCACATGACGCAACAAACACATATTTTGAATTTGCGCCCCTTGGAAAATTACATTTGCACTTCCCACTAGCTTGACAGGGCTGGGAATTACATTTACAAGTTGTAAGTGTAATTTTATCAAAATGACGGATGGCTTTTAGATTTTCCATCACTGCTAAAATAATAGAAGTGATTTCCAAAGATGGAAAATTTTCAGTTAATGCCACCTCTGCTCATGAGACATACATGACTTTGTGCATAATGTAAATGGTTAGGTATAGAGCTAAACTTGTAGTAGGTTAATAAGGACCTTTATGGACATTAAGGGGATTTTCAATGGGGAAGCTCTTCTCCTATCTTAAATGAACACAGCACAATAACATTGTCTCAAGTTCTGCTTTTTTACTTGTGGCTCTAAATCTGCCAACATCTCCCCACCTTTAGCTACTCTACCATCACCCTCTTCTGCATTCATTGAAATTCAGCCTGGCAAACCAGCGCTGCCCCTTTCTTGGCACCAGACTCAGAGACTGAGAGACAGAAAGGAGGGGAGAAAATTAAAATGAAAACAAGAATGTGTACCGTTCATCCAATTTCTCACTCGCTAACATTGTGCCAACCGTTCACTCAATTCCGAAGGATTTAATGCCAGCTTTTCGCGAGGCATTTTTGTTGTTTAATCTCAGTGATTGTCGTAATCGCATATGGCCCTGGCAACCAAAACACTAGGAGGTGTTTAGGAGGCTAATTGATTTGCCTGTTTACCTTTAGTGATTGGACGATCACAGGGGCTAACGGTTGTGTCTCTTCAATACTGGGTAAGATAAAACGCCATTTGTTGATCTGATTTGTTTGCCTCTTTTCTCATTTTTAAGAAATCCGCAGCAAGATGTTTCTTTGTGCCTAGCAAATGCTTGGTGTATGGATATGTCATTAGGTTGTATAACATACAGTAAGTGAAGCGTAAACAAATGTGGGCAGTAAAAAAGGCAGTCCATTATTGAGAGACGAAGAAGGGGCTGAGCTTTGAGAATTGGCATATACCAACCTTCAATAAGTGATGGGTTAAATGTCTTAAGGCAAATGTTTGCTTTATTGGTTGGTTGTCAGACTTCACAGTATATCACAGTGAGGAGTTGTGGAAAAAAACAGTTGATTTTAAAATTAAAGGATGCTTTTTACTATGCTTTAAATAATACTAATAGGCTTTGTTTAAAAATAAGTAAAGATGCTAACAGTAATGTAGACAGCATTTTAAAATATCACAGGACCAAAAGCGAACACGGTTGCAAAACATAAACCATGTTGCCTTCTAAAAGA
This sequence comes from Paramisgurnus dabryanus, assembly GCF_030506205.2. NCBI lineage: Eukaryota > Metazoa > Chordata > Actinopteri > Cypriniformes > Cobitidae > Paramisgurnus > Paramisgurnus dabryanus. The sequence continues at coordinate 25,267,279 of NC_133357.1, forward strand.
CTGCACAATCCCAGAATGCATTGTGACAAACTACAATAGTGATAGGCAGTGGGAGAAATGTTGAATTTATTCACATGATTTTTTAATACCGAAAAGGTATTAAAATCTAAATACAATTTTAAAATAATACTATAAATCTACTATTTGTACATAATATGTTTTCAGCTTCGAATCTTGCTGCATTACCACCTCAAAAAAAAAAAAATTCAACGGCCGGTCATCAATTATTCCTTGCGTGGTGCACACTACATTCTTCAAGCATACAGCATCCCGGACACCAATACTTTAACAATTCATAAAATAGAAATTACTTTCTGACTATCTAAGATTTCACTAAGTTTAGGCTTGTTTTGGTAGTTTTACTGCACAATGAGTGGAAAAAGTGTATATTAGTCCATTTTCTTACCTTAAAGTTGTGGCATGTGATTTCAGACCTAACAAGCGGATTTATATAATTTGTAAGCCTCCTGTGTGCTTTACTTGAAGAACACTATATAGTGCACTTTGTAAGTGTTGCTGCCTACGTAAAGCATTTTATTAAGCTGCCTATGGACAGTTAGTAGAAGACACCTTACTAGGTTTTGGAAGAGAACCAAAAAGTCTCATTTAATAACTCCAGGGTTTCCCGCAGCACTATGCAGTTCGGGCGGCCCGCCTAAGCTGGGAAACCCTACCACCTTAACTAGGTCATCCAAAAAAAAATTCGCTGCACAAAAGTCCGTCAAGTGCATCTCGGAAAATAGCGCGGACGTGCTTCACGACCAAATGAGAGAAAGATGTGGTCCGTCACTGTCTGGAGGATAACTAGTAGCCAGTTGATAAAACATCTCGGAGAATAGCGCGGACGCACTTCACATCGTGAGCGTGCACGCGTGCCACACGTCCGAAATAGTCCGTCATGTCTGGAGGATAGCCAGTTCATAAAACACGTGTCCGTGAGAACTGTAAGTGGACTTATGTTTTGGGTTTATTTAAGCCTGTTATTGTATTAGTCTATAGTTCTTGCAAATTTAAAGTAAGTTAGCTGGTGAATTTGTTGTTTGAGCAACCTGCTAGCTAGGTTTCACGTGCCTGTTGATTAAATATAATTGTTAAGCGCTCTTGCTCACTTTATTTATGTGCATTATTTACATGCTACAGTAGTTACACTCCTTTAAGATTATGTAATTAATAGTGGGAAATAATCAGTTTTTACAATCTTCACGCTATCTATCATTGTTGGCCTGACGTTCTACAACATCTGCTTTAGTTTGTGTTTATTAACCCTTTAGTTTCACTTTATCACGCAGCTTTTCCCGTTAGAGGTAAAACATTTAATTAATTAATAATCTAGTATGTGTTCATTTTCTGTCATAGTTTCTTCAAAATTAAGTTTTTTTGAGTGTTTTAAATAAAAATAATCTCATTTTCATCATGACGCGTACGCTCCGCCCCTTTGATTGAGACTCCCCCTTACCATTAAGATAAGTACAGTAGAGCAGTAAAATGTTGGTTTCATTTGTGTTTTGGGATCTTTTGCAGCATTTTTTTTTTACCTATGTATGGTCATCATAAAAATAAATAAATAAATATTTACGCACCATCTCTTGTTCTATAAATCTATAATGTCTTATGGCACAAACATTTAGGGCAGCAACTGGCCTGCATATTTTGTAAATGTACCAAAAAGGTCATTTACATATGAAAATGGATTTAAATATCTGGCAAAACACCAAAATCACCGGTTAGTCTCCATCAAGCCGATTATAGCGTACACTGGGGAACAGTATAATCTCAAAATGATCCAAATGCCACATCTGTCAGACCACATCAGCGTATCTTCCTCTTTCACGCTTGAGACATTTAATGTTGTCACTGTCTAAATAGGTTAATGGCTGTGCATAGCAGAAAATTTTTGAAAAACTAAAGAATTAATAAAATTATGATTATCATTAGGTTTTAGCAAATAAGCAACTAAGGTTGTTTCGGTGTAGTGGATTGATTTGACCATCACTTAAAAGTTAGCAAACCTGTCCAGAAACCAGAAAATCACCATCTCTTTGCTTTCTTTGTGTTTTAGCAGACTGCGTCTTGTGCCAAAACGTTTCAATGACTGTCGCCCCAAATGGGCCAGGAAGATCATATGTATGCTAATTAGCTAAGAGGACTTTTGTATGTTAACAAATTACTGAAAGTCAATTCCCTGGAAGAGATTTGCATGTTTATTTATGCAAAACAGACATGTTCCACCTCTTTACGCAACACAATAACTGTTTTTATTTTGGCAAATGTTTCCGAGTTTGATCTGTGTCCCGCTTAGCCTTTTAATTAGTGTTTAAAAGGGATTCCTGATGTGTTTGAACATGAAGAAATAACATTTACAAGGATGGTACGACTCGTTTGAATCTTTAGGTACTGCCCTGACAAAACAAATAAGTCAGATAACATTTTAAAAGTCACAAATGTCCAGGAATGGACTATTCATAGACTTGTGCAGCATGTCTGTACTTTTTGTTGTGTGTCAAAGAGCGCTATTGACTCGAGGGTGAATCTGGTTGTTGTACTGATGCCAGATTGTGTCCCCCAGCACGATCTCACTCCTCTTAACAGCTTTAGTGAACGCGTGAACGGTTTATCAGGCACACCTCACAGAGGTTGCAGGGAATGCACAGCACCCGTAGCTTAAAATGGCCGAAAGGACGCCATTTTGTTTTCTCTCATTTTTCTGAGTGGAATAGCAGAATCACAGCTTTGGTACTGTACAGGAGACAGCTGGGGAAGCCATGTTTTACATCGTCTGTTTACTTCAAAAGCGTAGCCTACGCAGGGTTGTCCTGTTGGAATTAGCTCAGTTTTTGGCAAAACGGGTGTGAATTCCTGGCGAAGAATCAAGACGTTTTCATGATCCTATGCCAGCCTCGCTAGAACGAGTGAGTAATTTCTTTTGGTCTCAAAATTACCGCTCCTCCTCCTTTAGCCTGTATCCTCGCTTAACACGTTCAACTCCTCTCACCGGTCTCCACAGTCTTTCGTGTTCAATAGTTTTTCAGACTCAACCAAGCATCGGTGACGCTGGAGAACACTTGCTGGACTCTCAGACTACTGTTTTTTTTGTCAACAAACTAAGAAATAACTGGCATTTTAATCTATGAGGAAATTTCAGATTGCAGTTGATGACATAGCTTTATATTTGTCTAACGCAGTTAATGTAAAACCTTAAAAGATGTTTTTTTTTTCATTAATCTAGTTAATAGACCACTTATGCTTAAACCTACTGTACTTTACCGTACCTGCATTATTGCGCTGGTGTCATGACAAACTTGCCTGAACTGTAAGGTGAACTGTAGCTACAAGTGTATGGATCACTAAAATGTTTTAAATCATTTCTTTAGCTATATTTTAACATTTGGCAGTATTTATGATAAAATTAGGGTTAGGGTTAAAACATAATAGTCAATACTGTAAGGCTAATTCAAGTTTTTAAAGCTTAGTCATTCTGTATACTACTGTTTATGACTGTACTTGATAGCCTAGCATACATAAACTGTTAGGTGATTTCCAGTTACCGCAAAGTTTCACTGTATTGCTGTACTAACAAACTTCTCTATCTCTGCAGGTATTCTAGCAATCGGCTGTCTGGTTGGTTAAAGTCTGCTGGTTAACTGTCTGCTGTTCTTGGGGCTGAGGTAGTAGATTGAATAGTTGTGGAGCCCTGTGCTCTGTCACTGAGATAACTATACAATCTACTGTCTTTCCTAAGGTGACAGCCAAATCATCCACAAACACCACCAAGTGTCAATGCTGTCCCCAATTCCTGCTAGGGAACCTGAACCTACAGCAACATTCTGGGCTTCTCCATATTTGTTTTTTGGTGTGATTTTAAATTTAACATGAAATGCAAATGAATACACTCTATAGAGGGCCGCAGGGGATGACCTGATGATCGTAGGCCAACCGAATTATCACAAAAAATAAGCTCTGTGTTTAACAAAAGTTTAAGATACACGTTTTGTCAAACAAGATAATCTTCACATTTTATGAATTTATGAAAATATGAATTTGTTTTTTATTCCTAGTAAACACATTTAGACTTATGCATTACTTTTTTGGGCAAAACTTTTCTTAAGCTTTTTTAAACACAGAGCTTATTTTTTTGCGATAATCCAAAAGTCTATGGGAAAAATGAACGGGCTTTTAAGCAGGGGAACCAGTGTCCCGCTAACTTCCCGGATACAAAATATGTCATCCCTCCAGCACTCTATTTCCTTTCTAAGTATTCAACAGTGGTGGCTGGTGACTTCTTTTTCGAGGGCGCATGATGCTAATCTAGTCACAACATGTACTGTATGTAGCCTGTCATGTGTGTGGCTTGTCGTGTCAAAATATGTGTTCGCCACTTTATGTAAACTTATGTGCATCACGTGTTATGTCAAAATACACGTCTGCTGCAGACGCTTCGAAGGGGTTTATAATAAAAGAGATGCTCGTGTTTGCCAGATACTCACTTAATCTCATGTATAATCAGAGTTTAGTTTTAAATTAGTGTCTTGCGAGTATTTTGTGAATGTGAGCGTCTCTTTTATCATAAATCCTTTAGATGTGTTTGCAGCAGGCACGTATTTTGAAGTGACGCATGATGCTAATGGTTCACATGACACATATTTTGAATTTGAGTCCCTTGGAAGAGAAGTCATCGGCCGCCACTTGTATACATCCCAAAAAAACTATACAATCCTCGATTCGATTACATTTTCGATTCTAAGGTCAGGGTTCGATTCTCGGTTTTTACTTTTCTTTTTTAAAGCACAAAAAATGCTATGCCATTTTTAGACTAGACTTTTATGAAATATAATTCTGACCTTGAACCCAGAGATGCCCTGCCATATTAGTCGTGCTGCCAGTGGAAAAATATGGTACACGCACATATCTGATAAAACGAAACTTCCTGTCAGATGAACGTATGTTAGTACTTTGCACCTTAAAAACGCGCTTTTATTACCCCTTTAATGATTTAAATAAATATATACAGTGTTTATAGCGCCATGTACTGCTTTAGGTTTACTGAGACTCTTTTGCTGATTTGATTTGCTGGTTTGTAAGTCGCTTTGGATAAAAGCGTCTGCTAAATGAGTAAATGTTATGTAATGTAAATGTTTAGTGGAAGAAGTTAGTGACTGACAATGACATGAAGGGGAAGTGGGTAATTTTTACACCTCCAAACAATGACTATTGATCAGGCAAATTTATGCCACTGCTGGAGCCATGTTTACGTTTGGGTGCCTTGACAGGGTGAGGTAGTAGGTTGTATAGTTTCGTGGGAGGGATCAAACCCTGTTCAGGTGATAACTATACAGTCTATTGCCTTCCTTGTGGTACCAACTATCGTCTGGCTAGAAAAAAGCATCACTGAAACGAAAATGTATAAACCCTACTACTTCCTATGTATCTGAACCAGGCGTACATGATGTAAGGTCTCTCTATTGCAAGGTTGCTGCTAGTATTTCATGAGGAGAATAATCAGATTTATGGCTAAATCAATATTTCTTTTAAATGTTTACACATCATAAGAAATGCAAATATTTGACTTATGCAAGATATGGTTTGTAAAAATAAAATAAAAAGTCACTGGCCACCTTGTCTTTGTTCTGTACCCTCAATGCCATATGGTCATATATAATAATTGTGTATTAAATGTGGTAAAATATTTTAAGTTAAAGAAAAAGTACTTAGATGTAACAAGTTGATGCATTTTTTTTTTTTTTTTTTTTTTTTATCCAAATACATTTTTCAATGTATTGGAAAGGCAGAAGTTAAAGGGTATGTAGATTTACAACTAAACTATATATCACAGATTTTGCTTGCACTAATGGTTAACTGACAATTAGTCAAGTAATGTGTTTTAATTAAAGATTTATTTGACTAAAGGATTATATTTAGTAAAATGATATGACATTTGGGTCAATAAACAATAGGAACGCATATTCACTATGCTAGCATGTAGATTTCAATTCAGCTAAACACTAGGCCTATTATACAAAATAAACAAAACAATAAACGTGTTACAGTACAAAATGTATACAGGAGTTATACAATTATATGCAGATGTGTTTCCTGTAATAAAAAATTAACAGGCCAAAACCGTGAAGCTAATTCAAGTGAAGTTCAGTATTGAAACGAACGGTTCATTTAGGGCTAACGTTACATTTGTTAACCTACCTTCATGAATATCCCCATTTTCTCTTGAAGTTGTTGATAAGCAAATATGCACTTAAATATTACTGTGTAAACAAAAGGTGGACTTTGGTCAAAAGACATTTGTGTTAAAGGCTTTTGCCTAACACGTTTGTGTTGTCAGCACAATCCAGTGACTGTACACGGCCGTTTCTCAATCCGAAGGTTGCAGCCTCCGGAGGTCGCATATGCAGGCTGCATACGTCATCAAGCGTGTTTAATTTATGTAACTTAGCATCACATTCGCAAGTCATTCGCATATTTCAACAATTTACGATTGTCGAAGAATAATATCCAGCTCTATAATTGTTAATATTCTGAAATAATGCACTCTTGATGATGTATGCAGCCTAGATATGCGACTTCCGGAGGCTGCAGCCTTCAGATTGAATATCAAAATGTCAAACGCAGACTCGAACTTTAAAAAAAGTTGTGGCAACGTTAATAAACAGTGGTTAACTCTTTATAACAACTAATATTTTATATGTATATACATTTATAATATAAAATGCTTGAATATAGATTAGTAAAGATCGTGTAAATGAACTTGTTATTCACAAAACTTTATTTTTTTTAACCATAAAATTAAATTTGTTATTTTGTTATAGTTTTCATTTTATGTTTATAATATTTAATATATAATATTTACATTATTTTGTACCAGCATTATTTTTGTGACCAACAGCCCGCTACAGCGAACTTTTCAAAATCTTGTGATGCCCCCTGGTGGTCAAAAATGCATGCACAGTCAGCTTTATAACTGAGGACTTTGAAAAGTGTCCTATATTCCTTCTACATTTCAGTACACAGTTCAAAATAATATAATAATCAGACAGGAAATTATCCAAGACATGCCCACATATGAACACGTCCCAGTGGTTATTTCTTTGTACATGTAAGCAAAGGGCACAGTCAAAGCCAGCCATACATGTATAGTTTATTAGACAAGAACATTTAAATACTGTATAGCCATAATTAACAATCATGTAACATTTAGTACATTTTATATATTAAAGGGATAGTTTACAAAAAAAATAAAATTCTGTCATCATTTACTCGCCCTCAAGTTGTTCTAAACCTGTATATTTTTTTATGTGGAATACAAAGAAGATATTTAATAAAAAAAGATGGTAACCACACAATTGACAGCTCCCACCAGAAAATTTAGACACCACAACGCAGAAAATGGGTTGACAGAATCATACGGCCTAAACGGCATGCTGTGGCAATGAGGAGCTCATCCAGACCACAATGAACAAATGAACAGGGATTTAGTTAAGAAGCAAAATCTGAAGATGGATATAAGAAGGTCTGTGACCATCTGGTCAGGTCTCACACACATACAGATCTTCAGTATGCATCTCTGGGGTCTAATTTTCACTCATCAGTCTGGATCTAAACAGACAATTTCACAAGCACATCTGTATTTCATCATTACACTTGCAGGCGGACATTTTACAATCCAGATTATGGAAATTTTGCAGAGCATATTTGATGCTGGGAGGTTTCAATAATCTGTAGATCAGTGGTCTCCAACATGTTGCCCGTGGGCACCAGGTTACTCTTACAGAGTCTGTGAGGTGCCTGCTAAAGCATTCTATTAATAGCCTCAATTTTAATATTTATTTATTACATATTTTTATATTAGCTTGAATTATTTTATGTATGTTAACATTTTAAACAATGATAAAACATATCAACCAATAAAATAAAATCAATAAGTAAAACAAAAAAAGTAGCCCTCCAGGATATTTTAACCATTGTGGTAACCCTTGCTCACAAAAAGGTATAGGAGACCCCTGCTGTAGAATAGATTATACAATGTTTAAATGAGCGAACTATATAAATTGTATAATGCCTATACATTTTTAATATGCATGGAATTCCTAGGCCTATACTGCGTTTTCCTAATTTGCATAACAAAACAGAATACAATGCACAGAATTACCATATACCTTCATACAATGGGATTGAATTAACATTTTCACTGTGACAAATCAACTGGAAAAAATGTCATTTTAAATGCAAAACGTTTTTTAACTAACACAAAATTACAACTCAATGCCAGATTACTGTAATTAAGTACAGTAATGTAATGAGGTCATCAAACCACAATGTTGCATTAAAGTTTTTTTTTTAAAGTCGGATACTGTATCACAATAATTTTTTACACAGACAATTTTTAGTTTAATCCATAAAATACACAGCATAGTGTTATTGCCATGCCCATACCCTGGCCTAAACCATCTCTAAAGACCCACTTACGCCACCTTGAAGTAAAACTTTCAACTCAAAATCAATAAAAAAACACAAAACCCATTTCTTTTTAACATGTACATCTTTTAAAAGTTATAGTTGTACATTAACCTTAACAAAACAAATACACTGTTAAAAGTGGTAACCTGCAATTGTTGCAGTAATATAAGCTATTTTTACAGGATGTACCTTATACATTTAGTTTTTTTAGTGTCACCTGTTGTATTAAACATGCTAATTTTAAATATTTTATTTGTATGTATTGAAGAAAATCAATTAATTTAACATGTGAAGCTTATTTAAGGTTAGGTATATAAAAGTAAAAATAGTTGCATTGGTTGTCAATTAATGTGTGTCTCCATCAGTTTCTGTAGCTGATGTATTACACAAACATCTTTTTTCCTCATGTCGATGATTAACAGTTCTGTTACAGGGACGGTTTTCAAGTGTACACACACTTTGCATACGTGGCCATAGTGTATGAGTGTAAATACACAAAGTGTCATCTGTGTGAGCCCATCATCACACTGAGGTTTATCGATGCTTAAGCAATGAGCCATGCGAGATATCAACAGACTGGAAAAGAATACAGATGAAAAATATAAGGCAGGTGGGCTGATGAAAACTGATAGGGCTGGAAGTCAGACTGTATCAGAGTCTGCAGCGTCTGACCTCTGTCTGAACTTGAAGAGATAAATATACTTCACATGCATTATACACAGGGCCTCAGTTTTGCATTAGGGCTTAGATTTCTGTTAATGTCATTGTAGTGTTATGTTTATTTTTCTGTATATCATCATATATTTATTTTTCACATATAACGACCACTTAGTTTTTAGTGTTTATTTTTAATACCACATTGTTTACTCCTCTAATAAAACAGTATATATTCTATTGCACTTATTACTGTTTGTAATGGACAGGTACACTAGGGTGTGCCCTAATATGTATTATTTAGGTACAGATATGTGTATTTGGTACCAATTTGGTACTTATTTTAAGGCACTATTATTAACTCATTTGGTGCAATGGTGTACTTTTGTTAAGAGTAGCCTACTGCCCCAGTAACAGCTAGGGATCATTATCTGACCGTTTAATCTGTGTATTACAAGGTATAGAGGCTGTTGACCACCTGCTAGATTACCTAAATACCTTCCTTTCAGTGAGAGATACTGAAAAACAAGTTAATTTAAAGAATTTGTTAATTCAAATATGAAATTTCTCTCATAATTTACTCCCTCATGCAATCCTACTGTACGTATGACAATTATATCAACATTTCATATTAAAAAATGTCATTATGTGATTATTTTATATAAAATTTCTGAGTTCTCGTGTGCCTCGTGACTAGTTATTCATAAGGGTGTTTTGTCACAAGACACGCAAGAACCAGTGATTTTTGACGATTTTGACATAAAAAACAAAAAAAAAAAGTCCCACTGAAAAAATCTGTTTTTGTGTGGTGTTTTAAGATGTTTTAAGACAAGCCATGTGCAAACTCATCATTCAACTGGTAATTTTTTCAATAAAACCAGAGATAGTATTATTCCTGCGGTTTAAAAAAAACACCTTGGTTTCCAATGTCACAAACATGTAATCAATCACATCGATAGGCTACAGTTTAACACGTGGATCAGAAGTTCGAGTAATAGATATTATATACAGTATGGATGCTGTATACCCTGCTGAAAAAAACAGCATCAAACCAGCATGGACCAGCATGGGAATTATGCTGGTCTATGGTGGTTTAGGTCACCAGCATACCAGCACCAAAACACAACATATGCTGGTCTTGCTGGTATGACCAGCATACGATGCTGGTGCTAATGCTGGTTTGGTGCTGGTTTAGCTGACGCTAATGCTGGTGCTGATGCTGGTTTAGCTGGTGCTCACTAGCAAACCAGCACCAAAACACAACATATGCTGGTCTTGCTGGTATGCTGGTTTTTTCAGCAGGGTACACTCTGTGCTGCTCACACATGCAATTATGTGATTGAAACTGCCGAATGTAGCATCTATTTACATTTATATCTATGGTCAGAGGTGTTGCAAAAGAGTGGAGGCGGGACTAATTCACATATTCATATCTATGGTCTGAGCTGTGTGATTGAGTAGAGGCGGGGACTAATTCGCATATTCAAAGATCTGTATGAGCCAATGGTGTAGAGTTAAATTCAAGCTGTTTTAAAGCATAAAGAAATAAAACTTTTACATATGATATTATGATGCTTAAAGGGACACTCCACAAAAAAATATGCTCCTTTTCCAGCTCCCTAGAGTTAAACATTTGATTTTTCCCGTTTTGGAATGCATTCAGCTGAGGTTGATATTATGCAGCGCCTGAAAATAGTCCCCTGTTATTGAAAGTAACCAAGGGGACTATTTTCGGGCAGTGCGTAATATCACTACACCTGCTGCAGCCATGTTACAGCAGCAAAGTCCTTGATTATTACGCCAGCATGAGAGTTAGATACCCTTTATTTTTTAAAATATGTATTACGGCAATGACAAGTTTTATATTTACATTTATGCATTGGCTTGAACCCATGACCTTTGCTGGGGCTATCGGAAGGTCCCTCTTTCAATAGGTATTGTCTCTAAAATTGGTTGACTCTCTAAAATGAATCACTTTATTGTTTTCCTTTCTGATGTAAGTCACTCTGGATAAAAGTGTCTGTAAATGTAAATGTAGTGGTCTACTGAGTTACAGGAAACTGAATTACACATGTTTTCTGGACAATACCATGGACTTTTTGACATTACTGTAAACTTACAATTACTTAGCAATTTATGATAATTACCCAAGGTTTTTGTCATCATGGCCTGCAGGGCCTTAAAAATAGAGGTGCTTCACGAGGCCATAGAAAAACCTTTTCTGGCTGAATATTTCCTTAATGAACCTTTACCATCTGAAAAAACTTTCCAAGTTTCTTTAAATTGTATAACAGTAAAAAAGAAATGACTCTTTTAAAGTACTTTTGACTGAATGATTCTTTATAGTAATAGAACCAAAAATGGTTCTTCTATGGCTTCACTGTGACAAAACTTTAAAGCGTTTTTAAGAGATGTGACATTTTGGGTTTTTTGATAAATTCAATAATGTACAGTATAGTTTGTCTGAATGTAAACATGTTATGAATATTATGAATTCTACAACTTTGCTATTAAAATATTTTATTGAGTCATGTCAGGTGCATTTCAATTTGATTGAAAAGTCAATATTAGCACAAAAATATCAAAACACAAAAGCAGTTTAACTACATACAACGTAGTAAAGGTCAACAATCCTTAGATTCACATATTTGTAAAATCAATTTCTTCACCTGTCATTTAAACACGATCTGCTTAGGAGTCCGTGTTATTCACAATCAAACCTTTTCCCATCTCAATTAAGCCTCAATTACCAAATAATATTTGATAATCACTTCATATGCCCAGATTGCATTAAGAACATGAACGTAACAGAGGTAACACCATCCTCTATACTATAGTCTATGAAATACTCAGTATTTGTTTAGATTTTCCCAGTTAGGAGAAATTGATTCAATGTATGGATGCCAGATTAACTACCCATGAACCTTTGAGAACTGTTCTGAAGTCCCCTCAGTGTTTTCTCAGTGAACTGATAGGTGAGTTTACGCTTGACTTTGCAAATCTCTCCTGTTCTGGAGTAGTTTCTGAGGGCTCGCGCCATTTTCTGGTATGTCATTGTCTTCCGGTTGCCCTTGCGTCGGCCCCACATCTCTGCCAGCTTTTCCTTGTTTTGGGAGGAGAACTGGAACGTTCCGTTGTTAGATTGGACCCACCAAATGCAGCTCCGCATATCTGGTGTCTGTAGCATCTCATATAGGAACTGAAACAGCCGTTCTTTCCTTTTACCTGAGAAAATGTATTGTTTATAAAAATTTTTATTTCATTAAAAGGTTACTTCACATGTTTTAAACTGTATTGTTTGCATAATCAGTTGAAAATAAGCGACATGGTAAAACTATAAACAACTCATCATTTGACAAAAATGTAACTTGTTTACATGTTTACATGACAACAATGTAGTGAAAAACAGAAAAATGTTTTTCTTTGCTTCAATTAAAAATTTCACATACACAAAACAATGCATCCGTGTTTACACAGATCTGCAGAGATGACTAATTCAACTGTATTACGTGTAACAGGCCAGTAGATGGCGATGCTACCTTGTAAAGTAACACTTTATGCCTTTACACATATGCATACTTCTGCACTGTAAAATGTGAGTAAAAATGTGGGTAAAAAAGTAACTTAAAGAATTACTTTAATTAAAGTGAATTTTTAAACTTAAATATTTTCGGTGTTACCAATTGAAGTTATTTAAACTCATTCTCTGCCAGCCTTTTTTTGAAAAGTTGCCCGTCAGCATTTTTTCACAAAACTTTCACAAAATGTCTTCCAGGAAAAAAATTCTAAAAATATATAAAGATACAAATATATCAAATGAAAGAACAGACCCTCTGCTTTCATCCTATCTATATTTTTCTCTGTTCATAAACTTTTAAATATGGGTATTTTTCTTAAAAAAAATTTTTTTTTGCAAAAAGCTGAAATAATTGCATTTTTGTGAAGGAATTTTGTTAGAGATCAGTTTCAGAACGATTATCAAAACATACACGGAGTGTAAAATTAATAAATAATCTTTTGACTTCAGTTTTTTCATAAATTGGGTAAATGCTTCATCTAGGATACTCGCAGTATTACAGATTACCATAAAAACTCATCAAGAACACGTTTTTTATGCAAATGTTTTCTTTTAATTGACGAGATAACTCGTCAATGGCAGGGAATGAGTTAAGTTATTTTAAGTTGATCCAACTTTTACAGTGTACATAACTGTACACATACATAAACAATCAAATACAAACAATCAAGTTAAAATCTTTTAAGTTAAAAAATAAAAACTTTTTAATAACATAAACACAGTGTAAAAAAGTAATATTAACACAATATCAACACAAGTTTTTGTTTTACCTAAATTAAGTCAAATAGCTGTCTATAAGTTATGTTAACTATATACTAGTCAAAAACTTAAAATTTTAAAGGCGGAGTCCATGATGTTTGAAAGCCAGTGTTGATATTTGAAATCGCCTAAACAAACACGCCCCTACCCCAATAGAATCTGGACCTTCTGTTGATAGACCCGCCCCACACATACGCAACCCGGCATTTGATTTGATTTGATTGGCTATAAGTGTGTTTTGGTAGTCGGCCCGTCTCCTTTTCCAAACCGTTTTTCAAACATCGTGGACTCCGCCTTTAAGTTTAAATTACTTGCATAACCATTGTTGTTTTGGTTATACTCACACTATAGACTGAATGAAAACATGCGCATAACGTCAAAGTTTTCACAGATTCACGTTTATGTAATTTGTGCGTAGACAACAAGAGATCGTTATTAAAAGCTGGCACTGTCTTTGAAACCCATCAAGTATGCGTTTCAGGACTCATTATGTAACAGCAAAAAAACTTGTATTTTATTTAAAAGTTTTATTAATAAACTTTTAAAACAGTTTATTGGTGTCATGTAAATGGCCCCAAGGACAAAACAATTACAACTTAATGATTCACTCGAATCTAGTGGTTCAAATGACTCACTCTCAAACTGTCCAAAACAATCAAATTCGCAAAACTGAATCATTCTTCCCAAAGTCTAGGTGACAAAAGGACAATTGATATATAAACAATGCCACGTCTTACCCGAGAGTGGCGTATAAGCCAAAGAATCACACACATTCTGTCTCTTCCCGTCTGCACTCGGAGACGGTGGGAATTCTTGACAGCCAGAGCTGGTAGACAGGGAATCTGAATCACTGCAATGGTTTCTGTCATACTGGCAGTGTCCCTGAAACAGATTACTATTATTAATAACAACCACTAATGACTTTCCCAAACTTCTTTTATTTCAATATGACTCACCCACTCATTGAGACTGGACTGACAGGGCCACGATTGATGCTGCTGGGTCTGTTCATGTGTGTTCACTGTCGCTGGTACTCCACCATAATGCCATTCATATGCATAGCGACCGGACCAACTGTTCTCTATAGAAACAAATCAATCAATATTTTTCCACACAAAACAATCAACACACAATCTTGGAACCTGGTTTTGTTTGAGGTTATGTAGTTGTACTGTAACATCACAATAAACATTTTAAGGTTGAATATAGAAACTGAATCAAAACATTGCCACTTTGACTCTACCAATAATATCATTTTGGGCCAGGGCTATTTGTGTGTCTGACCAATGGCAGATGTGGGAATTATTATTCCCTGTGAAAGGCATGAAGTCTCATAATCTAATGATGAGATTTGGAGCATTAAATCATTGATTTCAATCTTTAAAACAACCTTACTCAATGTTACTTACATACAATGTTTTTTACATTATATGGGAAGATTTTGGGCACTATCGTACACCCGCGACCCAAGTGTTTTTTGCTAGTTTTAACCTGATGCAGTTATCATTTTTTAACATCTAGCGTCACGTCATGCATTTGGGCCCATTTGTGTGCCCATGGGTGTGCTAGTCTGAAAATGAGGTGTGTTCAGGTGCATTGTTGGCGCGTTGCTATTTTGATGCAACTAAAATAGACCAAGATGCCATTAACCAACTAAAACCTGGTCTGAAGTCTAAAGTCAATGGCGCAATATTGTTTTTGTTATTTAAAGAGCGCGTTAGTAATATGCGCCTATAAACAGGACGACAATGCGCATTTGCTTATCACACACATGAATGCGCAGCAGCACACAAACATTTTTTAAATCTAAAAATGAATAAAATCTAAACGATTATTATATCATACATTTTGAATATATAATTTTTTAAACATCAATTTTAAACTAGTGGTCTTCTTCCTATACATACAGTTTTTCCGCTTACAAACTCTTCCATGTAAATAGGTAATTCGCCTTTGGCGTGTATGCAACTGGCTTTTAAAGAAAAATTTCCTTAGCTGGGTTTTCACAGCCTGAACCACACTGTTGGAATTTTTGTCTGAGGTGTTTTCTGGTCGGTACGGATGTTTTGACATTCCCTGACATTTGTGCTTATTTTAGTTTTCCAACATTTTAACAACTTCCTCAAACTAAACAATGCTTTACATTTTTGTGACATGGACTCCCCTGTACCAAATGTATACACCATGCTTAAAAAAAATACAGAAGTGGGTTTTCCCTCAGCTTCCCTCCAAACACTCACCTGCTATGCTGTGCTCCTGTTCAGTTCTGCTTTGGACACATGGTCCTGACATCACCTCCACTGAGTGCTCCAGCAGGTACTCCTCAATCACATCAAGATCCACAATCCCTGATGACGCTTCCCTGGGTCCAAGTTCTTGAAAATACTGAATCTGTGTGTACATGAATGCATACTGTCAGAAAGAAAATGGTCAAAATATGTACCCCGGCTGTCACTGGGGCTGTCCCCTTTAAAAAAAGCAAAGCTTTGCACCTAAAGAGTTCACACGAGTACCTAAAATATACAAATTAGCATCTCAAAGGTAAATATTTGTACTAAATGTATCTGTACCCATTGGAAGATATAGGACCATTTTAAAGGGTAAATATTTTTCATCAGTTTTACTAACAGCACTGTAAAAAATAATTTGCTGTAATTAAGTAACCAGTTTTGCCAGTAACTTACTGTAGAAGATTAAGTATGAAAATGTTTCATGTTCATTTAACTTTGAACAAACTGTTGCCAGTAAATAACATAGATGTAAAATCTACAGTAAGTTACTGGCAGCTAGTTGGCACAGTAATACTGTAATTTCTACAGAATTAGAATCAATGCATCACTGAATAAGATACACGTTTTATACAATGTACTATAACTATGTACACTGTACACTTACATTTTTAAGTTGAATCAATTTGGATTTACAAGTCATTGACTAGTAATGAGTTGCTGTAACTTATAAAATAAAGTTGACACAACTAAAGCAAATTCAACTTGATTTATTAAGCAACTCATCACTTGTCAAGATAGTCAAAATGACTTGTAAATCCTAGTTGATTAAACTTAAAAATGTAAGTGCAAAAAGATTTACAGTGTAAATAAATGAGAATGTAAAAATACTTTGCTGCCTTTAAAATCTTTGTTAAATCAACTCAGATTTACAAGTCATGTCAACTTACTATTATTTATTTTGACAAGAGATGAGTTGACTTTTTTCAACTATATTTTATAAGCTATAGTTATAACAACTCAACTCTGGTCAAGATAAATAATGGTAAGTTGAAATGACTTGTAAATCTGAGATGATTCAACCACAAAAATTTAAGGCAGCAAAGTATTTTTACAGTGCATTTTACCTTAATTTGTTTCTTGTTAAACTTACAGGACAGAATTTATTGTAGCCTAATTTAGAAAATTATGTAAAGCACAGCTGTGTAAATAAGTAGGTTATAATATCCAAAGTTTTACAGTTGTTTAACAAGAATATCTAACCTAGTAATAATAAGGATGAACTGTGTTTTCAGCGGACACATTTGCATTGTGAGTTTGAGTAAACAGTTTTGGTTACATTATGCATTTATTTTGACAGACAAAGTAGATCCTGTAAACACGCAAGCTTATACATTGGCCCTTGGACATTTTGGCCTTACATGTAAATGAATTTATATCATTACAATACACAAATTTCATCATAAGAAAACATCAAACTATGCAACTTTTTTTTTTAAGTTAGTTAGAGTTACACAGTAAATAAATGTGGTACACTGTAAAAAAAATTCCGTAGAAATTACAATGTTATTGCAGCTGGGTTGCCGGTAATTTACCGTAGATTTACATTTATGTAATTTACTGGCAAGAATTTGCTCAAAGTTCAATCAATTTTAAATATTAACAAGTCTTTATCTTTACAGAATAAAACTATACAATTACAGCCTCATGCAAAGCATTCTGGGAACCAGAAGTCATCATCAACCTTTTTCTGTTTTTTGCTTCAGATTTTGTTTCCCAGAATGTTTTGCTTGATGCTGTTTTTTTAGTTTTACTATATAAAGACAAAGACTTGTAAATGTTTAATGTTCATTTAACTTTGAACAAAATGTTGCCAGTTAAAAACATAAATTTAAATCTACGGTAAATTACCGGCAACCCAGCTGCAATTTCTACGGAATTTTTTTACAGTGTAGAAATGACAGTATTACAGGTGTTGGCAGCTGTTTGCCAGTAACTTACTGTAGATTTAAATTTGTTATTTACTGGCAACAGTTTGTTAAAGGTAAAAGAACATTAAAAATTAACAAGTCTTTACAGAATAAAACTATAAAATAACAGCCACATGCAAAGCATTCTGCTTTGAGAAAAAGCAGAATGCTTTTCATGAGGCTGTTATTTTATAGGTTTATTCTGTAAAGAAAAAGACTTGTTAAATGTTTAATATTCATTTAATTTTGAACAAACTGTTGCCAGTAAATAACATAAATTTGAATCTACAGTAAGTTAATGGCAAATAACTACAGCACCTTTTTAACCCTGAACTGTAAAAATACTTTGCTGCCTTAATTTTTTGTTAAATCAACTCAGATTTACAAGTCATGTCAACAGAGATGAGTTATCACAACTTATAAAACATAGTTGAGAAAAGTCAACTTAGTTTTATAAGTTATAACAACTCACCTGTAGTTATAACAACTCATCTCTAGTCAAGATGAATAATAGTAAGTTGAAATGAGTTGTAATTCTGAGTTGATTTAACAAAAAATTTCAGGGCAGCAAAGTATTTTTTACAGTGTGTATAAACAACAGAACCGCATGCATACTGTATCTGCATAGTAAATATAATGCAAAGTTTGCAAAAATAGTTTGAGTTAATGTTTAATATTTCACCTGCTTTGTAAATATATCACTGTTTTTTGCTTTTCTTTTTAAAAGCATTTATTGACAATCGTTGTTTAATGAACTCAGATTCAACAAAGCTGGAAAAATTCAAGTATACCACAGTCTATCTGTTATAATCTTTACTTTTTTTTTTACTATAAACTAATTTTATTTACTATTTAGCTCCAGTTTTTTCCAAACGTGTTCAGTTCAAATAGAAGTATAAATAATACTCACACTTTCAAGGGTTGCCAGCATCTGAAAAAAATACACAAGGTAGATTTGTTTATCAAATGAAGTTAAAGCCTAAAAAATCAAGGAAATAAATCAAAACCAAATCAAAAACTTTTAGGAGAAACGTCAGCAAACTTGCATTTGTTTACATAACATTAGATAACTTTTTAAATGAGTGTTAAATTACCTTGATGTCTTTCCTTTTGATGTTGCTGAGACAGATTTAAATGTATCACAACCGACAGGTAAGAAACACTGTGTTGAATACACTGTAACTGCTGAATAAGCGTTTGAAACAGAGGGTGGGGTAATGCATCACCTGTTATATACACCTGTTTCCCTTATCTACCCCCTTTATATCCTCTAAACTTTCTCCCCCTCCCACCGTCCTCCTCCCTCGTACTGAAATATTAAAAACATTGTGCCTGCCTTCTGTCATCAAAATGCAAATCTCTATTAGTCAAACATTCAGCTGGGTTTAACAGTATGAAAGTTCTTACAGCCACTCCCCTTATGTTTTGGTCTGTCTTTCCTCGGTGGGATTTTACTTGTAACTGCCATAGCAATTATATAGGTGTATTATTATGTTACATCATTAAGATGACTGTTAGGTTCAGGAACCAGACAGTTGCATTATGATATGGAGGTTCATATAATTTAACTCATTTGCATAAAGCTGTATGACACGAATAGCTTTCATGACAGTATGTGATCATCTTATTTCCTGCTCTGGAGTCAGTAGACTGTGGTAACTGTATAGCGTAGCATTCAGCTGTGATGTGCAACGGGTGTGCGTCAGTAAAACTCTTGAAAAACAACAAAGCTCTTACATAAAGATCAGATTCATTAAACGCAGACAGAAATATGATAGTCTGTGCAATGGGTTAATCATTTCAGGCAAAACAACAATCTAACTTTGTTATTTTTAAATAGCAGTGTGCAGTAACTAGTGCATACTAGATTTTTGCAAAATTGGTGTGCTAATGACACATACTGTATGCTGACTACATACAGTATGAGTATATATCAAGTTTTCATTCCCTGTAGATTTTTCTTTCCAGTACAACTTTCCAGTGTTATGCCAGGTTTGCCATCATTGACTGTCACTGACGTCAAGCTTGATGTGGCAAGTAGAGCAGGTGCCATGTTTTATCTGAAAACTGCAGGTATTGTCAGAGGCGTCATGCCCATTCAAACTGAGGGGGCACCTGCCCCCTTGGTTTTTTTGAGCCAATGGATTTTGCATCCAACCTCAAAATCAAATAAACGTCCATTAATCTGTTATTTGACTTTTAATCTGTTAATATGCACAATATTATACATTCTGTGCTGCATCCTTGTCACTTTTCGGAGATTTTCGCCGTTTTGATCGTGTTTTGATCATGTTACATTACTTTTATTCTGGCGGCAGCTGGCGCTGCAGTCAGAGCGCAGCCGCAGACGTCATCAGTGTCTGGGCGCGCTCACGAGCTCTCTGCTGTTGCTGGCTTGCTGCTGCATTTGGCTATCTGAGGAATTAAAACGTGTTAGAAACGCACACAACATTTCCAAACCCCAGTACGGTAATGTGCAGTTAACCTTCTCTGTGTAGAAAATGTATGGTTTTAAATGTGACCGTCTCAACGTTATATTAGCAGAGATTCATCTTCTTGGCACAACGCCAAAGTTCGCCAAAGTTCACGCGGGCGCGGAATCTCACATGCTCACATGAGGTAAAATTTAATGCAAAAATCCGTTCCTCTAATAATTTTATCTAAACATATTTTTTAAAATCATTATTGAACATTAAAATCAATCACGTGGCTATAGCTTATGTAATTTTCGTTGTTTATATACTTTATGGATTTAAAATTACATTAATTTTATATGATAATGTAGTTGTTGTGCAAAATGCATTAATTACACAATTAAACAAGCCATTAAGACTTAAATAAAACATGCCGTTTCAGATGTGAATATGATGCAAATGTGTCATTATTCCGATTGAATAGTATTTGATATGAAAGTTAGTCATCACTTTTATTTTGGAGGTTTTTGCATGAAAGCAGGGGTTTTCAGATTGTTAGAAATGTAAGTGCCATGGAAAAGACTGAAAGCTCTATAATATTTCGTTTGATGTCTGTATATGCACAAATTTCTGTGAGCTGTTGACACTGTGCCCCCTTAAAAAAAATTGGTGCATGACGCCCCTGGGTATTGTTATTCTTCCAAAATAAAGTCAATGAGTTTGGTACAATATGAGAGCGAAAATGATGACAGGATTTTTAGTTTTGTGAGAAATGTAAGCTTAAGCGCAAGTTCTACCAGGGAAACTCTTATGCCACGTCATTTATTTCACAAGACCTAGCCAATCACTGAGTGTATTTAAGTCCTTTGCTCCCCTGTCCTTGTGTATGCAGAAACTGACGCCAGCATTCACAAACCACCCACTCACCAGGTCGGCTCCGGCTCCGTCCATACACAGGGGTAGGCTTCGCCCCTGCCATCATCTTCAGGCAGGAACTGCATGAATCTGCGATGCCCGGATTCAAACAATGGACAGGGCCTACGCCAAAGAACTATATAATTTCACCCTTAAGCTTTTGCTGTTAATCATTGTTAAATAAATTGAAATTTAGTTTTTCAGGTAGAACTAGTTAAAATCAAACTATGTAACTGCGTTAAATTTCCAACATGATCCCACAGGAATTCATATTTGTACACAATCTCATGGCAATTTGTATGCATTTTATGAGTTTGCTAATTCTTAGCAAGTGAATCATTCAGAAATGTATTATTATTAATAAAAAATAACAACGCTATCTTATGGCAATTCATAAATATTTTACAAGGTGGCTAATTTGTACCACCATTTTCTGTACTTTCGTTTACAATTTGCTTTCACCCCTGTGACGCTAGGGTTAGGGGTGGAGTTTTGTTATTGTTTTTTTATGAGATTTATATCATAGATAGTGAATCATACAAAAACACACAATTATACCATACGTGCCATTTTACCCGGACACGTCCTGGGGTGCGTTTCCTGAAAGAATCGTCAGCCAACTACTGTCGTTAGTTTAGTCGTTACTGACAAAGTTCAACGATTCGGTGTTTCCCGAAACCATAGTTCAAACGCATCGCAAACTTGTGTGGTTTGAACGACAGCTCTTCACCTGTCGTTAGAAGCATCGTTCCTTGTTATTATCATATGTAGACTTACGTTGATCATGCTTTTGAACAAAATAAGCGTAGTACATTCTATATCTATCATTCTAACTATATTAAAATATACGTTTAAAATATATATAGTTAATATATGTCTTAAAGTTTGTAAACAGAATGAAAGCGCTATATTTGAAAACTGCGCATGTGCACAGTCATACGAGCTTTAAGACCCCGGGGAATCCCTGGGAGGAGTGACGTAAGAGGGAACCATAGAGAACTTGCGCATGAATTGAATATCTGGAAAATAAACAACCGATAACTAAATCACGGTAACAAAATAAGTCTTCCGATGCAATATATGTTATTTACAGCAATAATCTGACATTAAATCGATTTGCACAGATTAATTAGTACTTAACCTCCCATGTGACATCATCAACTATGTTGTTGAACCAACATGGTTCAAACGACGAATGTGCGACAAAGTTACTAAGCTTTTGGGAAACAGTCGTGACAAGGTAGTTAGTTTCTCCAACTATGCATCGTACTATGTTGGTTCAGCAGCGAGTTACGTCGTTGTTTGGGAAACGCACCCCAGACCAGGATTTCATGTGCGTCCTCGGAAGTCGCATTTGTCGCATTTGTAGACCTCATATGTCATTGAGGTCAACAAATCTTGGCCAGGACGTGTCCGGGTGAAATAGCACATATGACCACCCTAGATAATCGGATGTTTTTGAACGATTGACTTTGTATGAATTCATAACAACTACCAACTTGTAAAATATACAAATTGTCATGAGATCAAGTTAAAAAATATACAATATTGAAGCCAAACCCCTAACCCTGCCTTTAAACCCAGCATCACAGGGGTCAAGGCAAATCGTACAAAAACTTACGAATTTGGTCATATACAAATTCATATGAATTAGCCACCTTGTACAATACGTACAAATTGCCGTAAGATTGTGTTGCAGATTTCCTGGCAAACAAAATATTACTTATTATATATTAGTCACCTGAGAGTCACATACAGTAAAGTATGTAACTTACCAAAAGCATGAAACAACACAGTTGAAACAACACAGTGGGCGTAAAAGCTTTGTGACATAAGGCTTTGTTGTAGTGGGGAAGTCCCTGTACAGAACTTAGTGGACTACAGAGGAATCTACAGGACACCTTAGAGGAAAAGAGAAAAGGTTTGGAAAGTGAAATGAGGAACAGAGATATTGCATATTGCATATATTTATAATGCACTGAAAACTTTTTGTTTGGGGATGTTTTTAGATTTAGTTCATGTTAAAGCAAATGTGATTTTGTCAGCAATAAAAAGATTCTTGGGACTGAACCTTCAGTACACAGTACTATCAGTAGTATATGATTTAACAACATGTCGAAAATAAATTAAGTGAGCCTGTATAATCTGACAGGGAATTGTTGGTTGAACCTTAAATGTAGTAATGAAATTATAAATGTCAAAAAGGGTACTGTGATTTTAAATTACAGGAACATGTGTGATAATGTCACACCCCGAGGCGGACCCAAATAGACTAAAGGGTCACACCCCTCTTAACTCTTCCACCTCGAGGAGTTTCCCAAGACCACCCCAATGACCAGACAGACGAGTATACTACTATTAAAATAAACTTTATTAAATATTTAAAAAGGGAAAAGGGGGAAGGGAAAAAGGGAAACTTAAAACTAATGTGGCTCTTCTTTGCCTCCAGGGCCACTCGGGGAAAAGACTGGGGACCGGGGCTCTGGCCCAGCAATCCGTGGCGCGCTCCGCTTCTCCTGGAGGCAGAATCAAACACAGTCAGACCAGGGTAAGTACTCCGTTGCTACTCACAGTACTGGGGGATCCTCGTTCCCACACAGAGCTTCACTGATGCAGGTAGGTAGTTGCTATAATCACAGCACCGGTTTATCCCACAGGTTGTGTTACTCACAGTGCCGGGGGATCCTCGTTCCCACACAGAGCTTCACTGGTTCAGGTAGGTAGTTGCCATAAGCACAGCACAGGTTTATTTCACAGGTTGCATTACTCACAGTGCCGGGGGATCCTCGTTCCCACACAAAGCTTCACTGGTTTCAGGTAGGTAGTTGCTATAAGCACAGAACAGGTTTATTTCACAGGTTGCGTTACTCACAGTGCCGGGGGATCCTCGTTCCCACACAAAGCTTCACTGGTTTCAGGTAGGTAGTTACTATAAGCACAGAACAGGTTTATTTCACAGGTTACGTTACTCACAGTGCCGGGGGATCCTCGTTCCCACACAAAGCTTCACTGGTTTCAGGTAGATAGTTGCTACATACAGTGGATTTTGCTACAGTGTCAGTGTACCGTATTCCTTCGCCCTTCCAGTATGGCTGTCCGGGCGTCGTAGGGACTAGTGAGTCCGATGACCGGAGCCGAACGCTTCCCAAACTCCCCCTCCTTCTTCCACGACCGGGGTCACGAGCTGGGGCGAACTTTCGTCGAGGCTCCGTTCACCACAAGCTTCTGTTGACGAGGTCAGTACACACACCGTTACGACCCACAATCCGCACGGTACACACTTGATACTACTCACTGTGTTCTACCACTGTCTGTTCTGTGTACAAACGAAGCTCTCGTTGTCACACCCCGGGCACAGGGCTTGGTTTTCTCTCTCTCTGTAGGACTCAGGCCACAACGGATGTCGTCCTCTCGTGACTCGTCGGAGGCTCGGCAGTTTGAACGCTACAAGCACAGCATATACACAGCAAGTAAAGCGAAAACACCATCAATCAGTGAAACTCACCCACAGCACTCTTATACAATTTCACGTGAATTTTAGATCGTCCTTGCCACCTGACTACGACGACCTCGAGAGGATGGTTGGGTAACAACTGGATCACAATTGAGGGAGAGATATGTGATGTTCACAGGCCCGGCGTGTTGGTTATCACTCCCCTGGCTCACCTGCACTTCCTCCAGGAGAGCGATCCAACCAGCGTGGTCCGTCTGCAAAGCAGCAACACAGCGTACACAAAGTATACCACCAGCACCCCGTTTGATGTCTACAAAGGTCTTTTTATATGCTGGCTCTTCCCCTCGTCAGCCTACCAGCGATCGCTGTGCAAATTATCCCCACCTGCGCGCAATCAGGCTTAATTTGACTTCGGGGAAACCCCGGAAATGAAATGTGGAAGCCGGGTTCCGCCCGTCGTTCATACAAAATGTGGAAGCCGGGTTCCGCCCGTCGTTCGTTCAAAACGTCACCTGTGACAATAAGCTACGCTATATGAAATTAAATGAATACCAGAAAACAATCCTGTGCATATAAGTAAACACAATTCAATTCAATTCAATTCAATTTTATTTATATAGCGCTTTTCACAATTGTTAACTGTTGCAAAGCAGCTTTACATGAGTAGATGTAAAGGAGAACACAGAAAATCAATAGATAATACAAGAAGTAGAATATAGCGGCTAAGGTTAAACCGTACAAGCGAGCGTATTAATAATGTAACGTATACAGTAAAGTGCTAGTTAAGCCAAAGTTGGCTGACTCTCCCTGGGGACAAAAAAACCCCTAGGAGAAAATCCGGTGGGAAAAAACTCCAAGAAGGACAAAAACCCTTGGGAGAAATTAATATATATTTATATATATAAACACGGTAAGGATAGGAAGCGGGTAAGCAGATTAAACTGGTTCAGCCGGTGGTCGCGCATCGGCTGGGCATCACGTTGAAGGACAGCCAGTAGATCAGTGGTGCGATGACCTTCACAGCAGCAGGAACTGGTTCTGTTTGTCTCATTGTCCTCGGGGTCGAGGACGAGACAGGTAGAGAGAAACAGACTTCTATTAGTGTAGGGACCGTTCGCATGTAATGTAAGTGTCATACATTATAGTGGTTTAAGTCAGCTCGGTTCCAGACAGGCTAACTATTGCGGCAATAGTATATTACCCATATGAGGTATGTGAGTGCTTTGTTCTAGACAAAATAACTATTGCGGGATAAGTACACAATTTATGAGAATTCTGTTATAAACTGATCATAATTGTTGAGAGATGTATATGAGCTGAAATACAGTAAAAAATATATTACCATACAGCTACACTTTCAAAGAAAATGGTCAAAAAATGGTCCCTAAAAATGTCTGGATTATTTTTTACCCATGTTGGGTAAACATTGGACAGAACACACCGTTGGGTTAAAATTAACCCAAGGCTGGGTGTCTTAACCCAACTGATGGGTTATTGTTAACCATGGTTGTTGCAAAACAACAACCCACATTATGTCATTTTTAACCCAGCATTGGGTAATTTTTAACCCAGCATGTGTTTTGTCCAATATTTACCCAACATGGGTCAAAAATAACCCAACCATTTTTAGAGTGTATACAGGAGCTGTCACTGACACAGATAAAAAACATTGTGCTATTTCGTCACCATTTTGCACGTGTAGGTCCAGAAAGCTGCTTTCAACCAAGCTAAGTAATTTCCTATAGTGGTCATTTATTTCTTCTTATGCGTTGTGTTTCCCATTCATTTGTTACAGTGCTGATCACACCAAACGCATTTATGGCAGTTGCAGGAGCCTTTTTTGAATGATTTTCAATGGGCAGTAAGCATTATGCACGCCAAAGGCTTTGCGTTTTTCTACTGCCTGCCGCAGCATGCGTTTTTGAAGGAGCGCTGAGAGCGGAAAAGTGTCCGATGTTATTCGTGTTTTTCCATTGTCCAATCGAATGAGGGGAGAGGCGGGCCTTCCATTGTGGTGACAAAAGTTTACAGTTGTTTGGAACAACCAGACTGCAGTCACTTACTGTCTCCTGTGTTTTTGTGCACTACTCATCCACAATATGACTGTCCTAATATGACAGTTAACAGCAAAAGAGTGCCCACGCTTTAATATTTGATAGGTATTTGAGGGGTAATCATTTGGTACCAAATTAACAGGGCAAAACAAAGATGATAGAAAATGGTTAGAACTTAAATTAAAGGGAAAACCAATAAACAATCAAGAAAAAATTCTGATATTTTATCCAAAAATTGTATTTATAGTTCTACTCAGAAGTCATTGAGTCCATCCTCTGTACTTCTATAACTGTCTGGTTCAGCTCAACAACTAAGTCAGAACTGTACACATCCAGAGTGAGTAAAAGTGCTGACAAAATCATTCATGACCCCTCCACCACCTCTTTGAACTTTTGCTGCATGGTCGTCATTACGGATCGCTGAACACAAGGAATAGTTTCTTTCCTGAGACCATCTACCTCATGAACAGTTAATGCCACCACAGGAAAAAAAATAAACACGTACAATACACAATGATAAAGTAATTATTTAATTTAATTTAATTTATTTGTCTATTCTTTTTATTTTACAATTCCTCTGTTGTATAAAACATGCCAGTGATACATTTTGTCTATTTGTAATTTTTTTAATATTTGTATAACTTTAATTTCTTATTTAATTATTCTTTCCTTATTACTATAAGGCTAGACATTAGAAAGATTAAATCTTCTATACCCTCTAGAGCAAAATATTAATAAGGCTTAGATAAACCCATAGGGATCAGTTAAATTAAGATGTTTAAGCTTAAAACAGGGTTTCCAAACCTTGAGGGCCACTGTTCTGCCACTGTTGAGCTCAAACTTGCCTCAACACACCTGTCAGATGTTTCTAACATGCCTATTAAGCGCTTGATCAGCTAGTTCATGTGTGTTTAATTGCGGTTGGAGCTTAACTCTGCCGAGACACTGGCCCTCCATGAGCAGGATTGGACAACCAGAAAAAGATGTTACTGGTGTGACAAATCAATGCCACTGGCTTATTTTAAGATCTGTCAGTACAAGTTATTTTCAATTGAGACAGCACAAACATGTGTCTTAGTCTAGTCAAACATCATCACTAACACCTTTGATAAGAAACTGCTAGGCAAAATAAATATGTGAAGGTTTATCTTGGAAAGGTAAAAGTTCAATGCCCCCAATCGGTTATTATTAACAAACAATTGAATGGGAATTTTTGTGTTGGGGTTTATGACATCACAGGCAAAACAATGACAAGACCTTCAACTGTTGACGAGTGAGTTATAAGTAATGATGAGAAGCATCCTGTGACAGCTGGGAAAATACATCTGTCAGATAAAGTCCACCATCTGCAATATGGCACTTTTTTATGGACTTAGCATTACCAGTTAAGATGACTTTAACCTCCACTGAGTTATCAGACTGTTCAGAAAGAGTGTTTACTCTGTAAACAGGTCTCCAAGATTGCAACTTTGTACTGTGAGAATCCCGCCACAGTTCAGTGTTTGCTTGTGAACATTTTATTGGTTGATATTTGCTGTCATCTTGCTCCAATCTTTGTATAAAGGACAAAAAAAAGCCAGACAGAAGGCGAAGTCTCTTTACGTGGGAATTTACTGTGGGAATTTCACTTCTTTACTTTTTTCCATGTGATGTTCAGTATGCAGCACATACTTGAAGGTACTTATATAGTCAGATAAAGTATGGCCTCAGGGTATAAGTGAATTTCACATTGCATCACTTTACTCACAGTTGCTTTTGTAGGTGTGTGTGATGTCGCCAAGTGATTTGACTTTTAGCAGCCATCGATTAGGTGTAAAACAGGATTTTTGGAATGTTGATGTGTAAACTGAATAAACATTGAATATTTTTATGAAGGATGGCGAACGTGCTTTCCAAAATGCAGACTGTACGAAACTTTTTTTAACTGCTACCTGCCGTATACAGTAGCACCTTTTGGTAATCTGGCACAATGCACACTTTTTGATTTAAATAATATCTAAAAAAAACTGGAAAAATAATAACAATAATAAAGCAGCTGCCAAGATGCTGTAAACCAGACAAGTTTGTTTGGAAAACCCCCCTGGCTTAAGGAATATCTGACGGTTGTGCTTTGACAGGAATGGTGCACCTGTTGCTGATTAGTGATGATGAGAGACAAAGGGAGAGAGAGAGAGAGAGAGAGAGAGAGAGAGAGAGAGAGAGAGAGAGAGAGAGAGAGACAGACAGAAAGAGAGAGAGAAAGAGAGAGAGAAAAAGAGAAAGCTGCAGGTGTAAACGTGAAAGACCAGATTCGTATCATATGAATATTTTATCTTTGATTTTATCTTTGATTCCTACCCCTGTACATAGATAGATGTGTTTCAGTCCAGAGCTTCAATAAATCAACAAAACCTACAAATCAATGAGCTAATAATGAAATTAGGAGCATGCAAGTTTGATTTTAATCACTGATTTTAATCTTTGACATGACATCTGATTTTATGAAAACAGTAAATCTAAAAACAAAATGACTTTAGGCCACAGTTAGTTATAGTCAGTTTTTGCTTTTATAAATGTTCAGTTGCAGTGAATTGATGCAGCTTTTTATGTGTTTCAGTGTTTTTTATTTTGTAAATGACTAACCTTGACAGGAATGAGGAAAATGTTTTCTAAAAATAACTATCGGTTTCTATTAATAGTTAGACCTAGGCAAAGTGATGACACACTGATGGTTGCATATACTGTAGGAATGAATTTATGTAAGCAAGAAATACCAGCCTGATCTCATTTCAGTACATATTTTAAGAGTTGTCTAATTTGTATAATTTAGTACGACGCTAATCGTGCAAAAACATATGATTATCGTAAAAACCCAATAACAAAACCCTGCCCCTAACCCGAATGTCACAGGGGTCAAGGCAAAATTATGAATGTGGTCATACAAATGAATACGAATTAACCACCTTGTAAAATACGTACGAATTGCCATGAGATAGCGTTGGAAATACATATCAGGCTTTAATCTTTAGTTTAATTTAAAGGTCCCGTTCTTTCTGTGTTTTTGAAGCTTTGATTGTGTTTACAGTGCGCAACATAACATGTGTTCATGTTTCACGTTTAAAAAAACGCGGTATTTTTCACAAAATTTACTTATCTGTATAGCGCTGTTTTCACTGTTGGGCTGATGTCTTCCTTGTTCTTTGAAGTCCCTCCTTCAGTGTTGTATAAAGTACTAGAAAGCAATACTTGAGTAAAAGTACAAGTATTGTACTAGAAAAAGACTTTGGTAGAAGTGAAAGTTGTCTTTTAAAATATTACTTAAGTAAAAGTCTTAAAGTATCTGATATATACTGTACTTAAGTATCAAAAGTAATTTTCTGATATTTAATGTACTTAAGTATTTGAAGTAAAAGTAAAAAGTTTTTTTTTTTTAAAGCAAGCGGTTAGAACTTTGATTGTGAACTTTATTGTGGCTTTCTTATAGTAAAGCATATTCAGGGTTCCCATTATCTTCTTAATCTCAATCATCAAATAAAAATCAGTTTTTCCAGGACTTCTCAGGCACAATTCTCTTAAATTCAAAGAGCAAACAGCATATTTTTAGAGCTGACATCAAATAAAAAAGCAGAACTTTTACTTTTGTATGAACTTCAGGTAAAAATTAAAAATAAATAATAACTTATTTCTTTCAAAACATGAGCATATTTTTGAAAAAAGTGGAGTGTCCCTTTAAGTTAGCTGCCCTACTAAGAAAAAATGCCAACTCGTTGTGTGGCAATGAAAGCACTGTGACTTTGATCAACAATGCAAGCGTAACTTACATTCACAATGTATAACATTAGCACAACATTATCCTATAACCACTGAGTTTTGAGTTAATTAACATAAAAGGAAATATCAAGTTTGACAAAATGTATGATGCTTTTGAAGACGTGAATACAGTCCTTAATACTTTCTTTCTAACCCGCCACTGATTTACTTAGCAGTTTTTAATAAATATTTCTCAATCTAACATTAGCCTACCGGAGGGAATATTCGGCCGGCAGTTATGCTATAAATGAATTAAATAAAATCAGCGGTGTAATGTTAACGTTGACGTTTATTAAACCATCACATTAGACAGATAATTATCTGATACGGCTTATGAAAACTAAAGTTGAATCACATTGACATTACTTAATAACTATTTTTTTAACGTACCTTGATGTGATTCTTCAGGTTGGACGGGGAGTTTTTAAATGACAAAATGTAAGTGATTTTCGGTAGGCATAAGACGCGCTTTATTCGGTAATCGGGAATCTTTAATTCCAATGTACACAAACATTTCTTACAAATACGGCCATGGGTGTATAACGTTAGCTTTCTCACCCTGTTCATTGTCGGGTCGGTCGATTACGATAACGGGAGGTCCTCCAGTAGGTGCTTTCATTGCAGTTACAGTTGTACTTCCTCATCCTTTGGCAACACTACGCTAAAATACTAGAGTGTGCGTGAAATAGAGTGTGCGGAGCGTGCGTAATGCAATCTAGAAGCACTGATTCGCCAAAAACTCCCTTATTGAGGTCACACACATTTCTTCTGATTTTATTTTGTAGTAACGAGTAACGAATATGCTTAGTGGAAATGTATCGGAGTAAAAGTATACATTTTATCTAGAAAATGTAGTGGAGTAAAAGTGAAAGTTGACATAAATTTAAATAGCGAAGTAAAGTACAGATACGTGAAATTTCTACTTAAGTACAGTAACGAAGTATTTTTACTTCGTTACATTACAACACTGCCCTCCTTCAGAAATACGTATGGATTTCTGATTGTGTAGTTTGTTTAGTGTGTTGTGATTCGATAGCAGCTTAGCTTGCCGTTAGCTTAGCTGGCGACTGACGTATTCCTGTGGGTGGAGTTTAGTAAAAAACTGTTCTAGTGACGTCATTAAAGCAGGAGGTAGAGGGCTGTAGTCCAAACAGGCCGCTCGCTATAGGCTTTGAAAGGTGAATTCTGTTAAAGAAAAATAAATAAATAATCGCCTGGCAGTGAACTTTGAGCTTTATCATTTTACAGGTATTATTTATGCTCTAACAGCAACATTACACACTAACTAGGGTTTAAAAAATTGAATCAGAAAGAATGTGACCTTTCAAATAATTTACAGCTGATTGATTACATTTTTGTCAAAGTACACTTTTGGAGACAGGAATACATAGGAAAGCATCGATTAAAGTGCACATCGGCACAATGTAAAAATTTTTTACTATTTTTTAACACGGTTAATTTTTTAAACATTGTTAAAATTTACAGTGTTAAAAAATAATAAAACATTTCTACATTGTGCCAATGTGCATTTTAATCGGTGCTAAAAAAATATTATTTTATTATATTTCTTCACTATCATTGTTAATTGATTTAATGATTTAATATTTGCTTTGTTTATAGTACGTTATTAAATCTAAATCAAATTAACCTAAACCATTTAATTAGATGTTGAAACTGCAAATGGAGTAAAATGACAAGCATTTTCAAACTGTTATTCTATGACGCACATTTACTATTATTACTCGTCTGACGTTTATTTGGATCTGAGCGAGATAACATCTCTTTCATTTAGTTTTTCATTAGAGACGCCTGCTTGGCTACATGTTGTGTACTTCGGCATGCAAATATGATCTTGATCTTTTCGATACTGTATACTAACAGTTCTTGACCGAGCTATTTACAGGATAATACTGGTTAAGGGTGGGGGCTGAAGTGCCCCTGTGTGCCCTGCTGTTCTCGCAGCCTGTAGCCTAACTGAGATGTCAGCGTTGCACAGGTGTACATTACGGTTTAAAAAGAATACCCAACTGAATTTACGTGTAGCAAGCTTTAAGCAAATTAGCTACTGTGCAAAGATTTGTAACTGGCTTTGCTGGGAATTTCCCCTTGGCCCACTGGCATTGTTATGGACAGTTTCTGTCAACAAACAAAGTTGAGCATAAAGCGACACAAATTTATAATTCTTGTGAATTTTTAAATTAAGAGTTATAGACCTATTTGTCTAAAGATGAACTTTTATGTTTTAATTTTTATATTTAGGCTATTAAGTCTCCACTGACATAAATGTCATACAACAATTATGCCAAAAAAATATGGCATAATAAACATAATTCTTCCTTTAGAGTTTGTTTGTTTTAACTGTCAGACAGACAAAGCTTAAGCTGTGATGGTATATGATTGTAACAAAAACATTCACTGAGTAACTGAATTAACAAATTAATACTTTTGTAAAGTTTGATAAATGTTACATTGATATACAATAGGGGTGAGCGGGGCACAAACTAACGCAGGGTTAATTGTAACATGGCTACTTTACATAAAATGGTTCTTCTATTGCTGTGAAAAACCTATTTGAGCACCTTTATTTTTAAGAATATGTATTACACTCACAAACCCCACAGGTTATCACTCCAGCAGGTTTTTTTGTATTTATTAAAATAATACTTTCACACATTCAGTAAAAAACAATTCAAGAAACATCCACAGTAGTCCATTTCAGGGGTTCAGCATTATGACTTTTATTCTTATTTAACGCATATAAAAAGACAAACAGAACTTTATTGTGCCTGCGAAACACTAATCCATCATAAAAGCTGATTATCTGAGACACAATTGGAAAATCTAGTTTGAAACGCAGTTGTTTCTCTTTTGCACCTGTGAGGACAGTGTAGTAAAGTGCTATGTATCACCTCCTTCCATTCAAAAGATGATTTAAAACTAAGAATGTTGGTGATGAAACATGCAGCCCTACAGATCCTGTAAAGTTATCCCACGGGACACTGCTTTCCCAGCTTGTATCCAACAGCAATAAACCTCTCTAGACAAACAAAACCAAACCCATTTTATCTGTAGTCCAATAAAACATACACATGTAAATCATGTGTTCTCAAGTAAGAAAGATAAGACAAAGCTTTCTGCGTCTCTTTCAGATTTTGTGTAAGATCGCAAAGATCCCAGGGAACAGCATGTGAATTTTAAATATTCACGCGCACACACACGCGCATGCCCGCACACACACACACACACACGCACGCACACACATGTTGGTGTATGTGGTTTACGGGGATATCTCCATAGACGCAATGCATTTTATACTGTCCAAACTGTTATATTCTATTCCCCTTACCTACCCCAGTCCCTAAACCCAATGTCACAAAAACCCGTTGCCAGTCTTTAATCTATGAAAAACTACCATTTAGTATGTTTTTTTAGCTTTTCAGTTTATGGGGACACTCTCTGTGTCCCCATAAACCACCTTTATAGCATAATAAACATGTCATTATACACTATTCATGTCCCCGTAAACCACATAGACCAACCCACACACACACACACACACACACACACACACACACACACACACACACACACACACACACACACACACACACACACACACACACACACACACACACACACACCATGACAAGTGAATTTACTGAGCAATTACAATTGTTCAAAAATGTAAATGATACTTTAAATTTCAAACTAAAACAGCCAGTAGACGGCGGCAAGATTTTAATGGGTCATTGAGTCATTCAGGGCTGCCAACAGTCACACATTCGGCATGAGACTCGTGCAGTTGACCCCATTCTCACGCTCTCAAACCATAGATCCATTATCTAACTTCACACAACTGTTAAGACCCCCGTGGTGCGTAATACATGTCATGAAATAATTGCCTAATATAACTGTAAATACTGTACAACAGCTCTATCTGGCCGGCCTCAATCAGCAGTCCAAAAGCGCTCAAGGAGCTGCACAATTGTTTCTTTCTTCTGCGGCTGATTCATGTATACTTGGCGAACAAAAACAATGAAAACAATGTTGTTTTCTCTTTATTTAGAGCTAAGTGAAGGGCCCTTCAAGGGTGCATAAATGCTGTTTGGGAAATGGCCATTGTTTACAGCCGAGCATGAGCTAAAAACGACAGAGCTAGTGCGCATGTGCCTATTGTGACTGTTTTTCTACTGATTGTTTGTTGGAATGTGTGTTTTATTGTTGATTTTGTAAGATGACTTTGAGTGTTGAGAAAGATGCCCTTTAAATAAAATGCATTATTATTATTATTATTATTATTAATGTCACAGGTCGAAGCGGACCACCTCTAACGTGAGTCACGCCCCTCCCTCAGTTTCCACCCAGAGGAGGTCCCAAAATGCCCCAATGACCAAGCAGATGAGAAAACAGAATAAAATATAACAATCTTTATTAAATATTAAAAGGGAAAGGGGAAGGGGGGGTTCTTAAAAGGTAAGTTCTGGCTTTAGATGGCTTCTAGAGTCGCTTCTGACTCGCACAGGGACCACAGGTAAGTTTTCTTAGCCTATCCTTATTAGGGGTGGGATAAAAAATCGATTCTTAAATGAATAGCGATTCGGACGTGGGCCGATTCTGAATCGATTCACATATGTCAAGAATCGATTCTTAAATGTTAGTTTACAAAATACGTTATCAGAACCAAATGGCGGAACTCAACTGGGGGAGCGGTGCTGCACACGGACAACTTAAGAGATTGCGCACTGCACGAGTGCATATAGCGGAGCTTACAAGAGCAAAAGAGAAAGAAATAAGATCTAGAACAGCCCTGTTTGAATCATTCTAAACTGCAAGAAAACATGATACACTTTGGGATTGTCTTGCTCTGCCTTTTCTCTGTTCAGTGAGCGGCAGGGAGAAACAGCGCATTTAATTTAATGACTCTGACAGTGCTAATAGCGTTTCCCTAAACCATCCGCTGACTGTTTAGATATAACATGAATATACTTCTGTAAAAATATGCACATAGTTTGTTATTCAGTCGCTGGATGCGCTGCATTATATAAATACAGTACTACTGCCGATCACTGTGTATAATGATGATGCTAGACGCTTAAGGTTAGTCAGTTCGTGGAAGTTAATGACGGTTAACATATAGAATTAATATGTCACGTTTAATTACTAATTTTACTGGTTTTAATGTCTTACAACAGAAACAGGACATATATGTATATAAGAATGACATTTTTTATCCCTTAGTTGCATTAAAGTACAGTATATGACAGTTCAGAGACTAGAAGCAAAAGCACAAACATTAACTTGGCTTTGAGAGCAAATGTGACGTCACAGATATGCAAATTAGTACGTCAAGAATCGATTTTGAATCGAATCGGGACCCTAAGAATCGATTCTGGATCGATTCACGAGGGTCCAAACGATTCCCACCCCTAATCCTTATTTTCTTCGTCCACACGTGAATCGGGTTGAATGTCCTTGACTTTATCTCCCTCTTTGTGGCTCTTCACAGCCTCTCTGTCGGGACTTGGAGGGACAGAACACAGGTAACTGAATCGGGTAGGTACCTCAATGCTTCAAGCTGCCGGCACCCAGGTGATCCACAGGCAGGTACGCTAGCCTCCTGGCTTGAGGCGTGCAGGTGAGTATACAGGGAGATACACTGGACTCTGGGCAACAACACTAGCACTCTTGTGAACAAGCAAGGGGGCATACAACACCTCTGTCGCTTCAGCTAAAGAAGGTGCAGGCCACTGCTGCTGTAATATTTGGGCTAACACGCCGCTGTTGTTGACTCACAGGTAAGTAGACCGTGATGCGGGGTCATGTCGTACAGCAGGCTGCCAGAATGAAACCGGCTCCTTCCCGCCTCCTGTCCTTCAGACCACAGGGCAGAATTTCGGACGTGGGCTGACGTCTGCAAACACTCACAAGTGCAACGTTATATACACAGACAGTAGATATACTTTTCCCACGTAGCAACTAATCGTAGGTCTTCCGCCTTCAATGCTTGCCACAATGTTCACATCAATTCCTTACTTGTGATGATCGAAGAGCGCCACCACCAGGCGAGGAGGGAGGCCGACAGATCTCCATTGTATAACAAGCAGCCACCCGGCATCTGTACTTCACTCCTTTACTACAGGGCTCCTTCGTCGGCCTAAGAGGCGACCACTGACAACACAGATAACAGCACAGCACTGCAATTTGCCCAAGTGCACACACTTCAGAAGAACTCACCCACAGCAATACACACACTCCTAGTGAACATGGTCAACGTCACGACAGGATGGCCAAACCTGCAGTTCCTGCAACAGATGGGTGACTGGGACAGGGGACAGCTTGAAGGTAATGTCACGACCCTTAGCTCCTCCTTCCTTTTCCCGCTGAATTCCGATACTTGAAATGGCAGAGATGAACTGAGTGACAGTTTTAACACAATAGTAACAGGGTAACAGCAGAATGAATGTCCAAGCACAACACACTGTTCCTTTAACCACTGATTACTTCCCTTCTCTGGCAGATGTCTCTTACATCCAAGATTGTGTATACATCAAATGCTTCGGTAGTTGGTTCGCCCGGTCACTCCGTTCCCCGTGTTCTTTCAACACACAGCCACAATGGTAACAATCACCTCAGAAATACACGAATAGTTCCACTTATCTTGGTAGTACTTGTAATTCACTTTTCTCCGTCTTGCTTTACATGCCCAGCCTGCTCATCCACGTCAATGCGTCTCTCCAAACAATCCGACTACATCCGTCTCGCCCACAATGCTTTGCCAGAAATTAACCTCCCTCTTCGATCTTCTTGACGCCCTATTTATGTGCCCCTGCTCTTCCACAATGCCCAATCACCGATTGCCGCACTTATTAAGCACACCTAAAGACAGTATCGCTTGATTTTGGTTGCCCGGAGTTACCGGAACTGGCCGGGTGTTTCAGTAAAAATGGTCCGGGCGGAACTATTTCCGCCATTTTGGGTTCCGCTACATACAGTCACTCCGTGACATTAACACATGATGTAAGTAGCTAAACCAGTGCTCACAGTACTGGCACTTTTATATTTTAAGTTTTCAAGTTTCACTATATGCGACGTTACGCAGTATGACCGTATGACATCAGAGTCCCGCTAGAGCAAGTCGAAATGTTATCAAATAGCTGGCTTTACCCTTGCTCTCGCAATACTTTGATGTCAAACACAGAGCAGTCTGCGCAGCACCATGTAAAAGTCGATCACACAAAGCGTCAAGGTCTGGATGAAAAGCAGGCTTGTCCAGATTCCACGCACGCAGATTCCAGAGATGCTCACAAGTCTCTGAGCTATAGTCCAAGTCAAGTTTTAAGTCCCTGGGCTAGAGTCCAATTCAAGTCTCAAGTCTTTGAGCTCGAGTCCAAGTCAAGTCTCAATTCTTTGAGCTCAAGTCCAAGTCAAGTCTCAAGTCTTTGAGCTCAAGTCCAAGTCAAGTCTCAAGTCTCGTTGTAACAAATAAAACTCTAATAACAAATAAAGAAATTACAAACATTTATAATAAAGAACAAAGTTGCACATTAAGTAAGGTCTGAAATTAGCTTTAGGTACAGAAATCGAATGAAATGAATAATAACACTTTATTGTACAAATTAAATATTATTATTATTATTATTTTTAGAGCTACAGAAGTGATTTTCTCTTTGTCTTTGGTTGTTTGATTAACATTAATGACACAGACTTAAGTAGGTTAATTGAGGTTACTGTCTCTTTAAGAAAAATAATCACAAACTCTATAATTCACTTAAGACATAAACAAATGTTTTTATTAGAAAAAGAATAATGTGAGATCATTTTGTGTGTATGTGCCCTGTCAAGAACAGAAAGATTTTATGTTGGCTATTACTTATTGAAACACGTGCAATTGATAAACTTTACCTATTAAAATTGCATATTAATCCGTGGGTCCATCACGGCACTACCCAAAGCTTCCGATGAATGGCACAGCAGCGGCCAGTGCAGTCGACATGTATGTTCGCTAATATGTGGCCGCACGCGCGGAGCAGATATGTCACGTGTTACATCGTGGGCAGGTTATAGGTAACGGAGGGAGGGGAATAACAGCAAGCTCGTTAGATGTTTCCTAAAAATAAACACTGTTCACAAGTCCTGCAGCTCGAGTCCAAGTTGAGTCTGAAGTTTTTGAGGACAAGTATCAAGTAGAGTCTGAAGTCATTATGTGTGCGACTCAAGTCGCAGTCTCAAACTCGTGTCCCCATATCTGGCAGATATCCTCAGAGCAATTAACAATTACAGTTGCTGCCAGCCGTGAGACTCAAACCAGCAACACTCGGATTACAAGCCCGACTCTCTAACCACTAAGCTACGACAAGAGCTCAAACGTGTTTGTTTCCTAATTTTTATGTAAACCTTGTGCATGTAAAAGACTGCTGGAAAACAGGCCCATCTCAACATTACACCGACTGTGATGTAACAGTTGAGATGTACGCCCCAACACTAAATAACACACTAAATTAACTACAATGTTGTTACAATGCTAAAAACAAAGTTGTGACTGTTGAGTTAGCGCTATATGCTAATTCATGCTACAGTATATGCTAGCATTTAGGCTGAAGTTCTACTATTGAGTTACGTTTTGCAGGTCCATACTGAAAAAGCACAAACTTACCACTCAGAAACATCTATTAACAATCTCCAAACAATTGATTATTCCTCACAATCTGTATTTTCATCTCATACAGACTCAAAGATATATGGTCTGTTTACTAGTGAGCTACTGACATGAGCCTCAGAACAGGGCAAAGCAGAGCTTAACATCATTATTCATGACCCTTCCAATCAGTGGCGAAGCCAGAAATGTTCAAGTGGGTGGGCCTTTATAAAACAGGGTGGGCAAAGCATAGAATGTACATAAACTGGGGGCGTGCACAACAAAGTGTTTAAGTCCGTGGCCGGCGTATATTTTTTTCCCAATGGAAGCGTGGCTTTTTTCAAACAGCCAGCAGCTGTCCGTTTTTCCGCACTGTGGTCAAAAAATATTCAACTTTGGGTGAAAAGCTCAGCTCGTCAATGTAAGTTCTCGCACGGCCGTCCAATCACAGTGGTCGAAGGGCGGGACAAATATCACAACAACCAACCGGCTCACAGCTCAAGTATCACAGCAACCAAAGCGCTTGGCTAAAAAAAACAGCTGGAATTTGTTGTATGTATAGTGATGTATAGTCTCTGTTTCCAAAAGTAAACAGACAACAGCAGATGTCATCGTGGAAAGGCTGTTAAACGTGATGATTTTCGACTCGCTATTTTCAAGTTCAGTTCAATCGCGTGTCGGCGGAACTAACAATGACTGACGAATCATATTCAACGTTTCATGTTGACAAGCGTGTGCACCTATAGGGTAAAAGAAAACTGCGAAACTGTCTGAACATGCAAACTTGCACTAATATCTTATATTTTAATTATATTTATAATTTTATAACATATATGAAATTATAGTGTGATAAGACGTCTATTCATAGTACTATTATTTATTTTTGTTAAATAATTTACACATTTGTCTGGAAAATGGCCTTCTGAATGGGTGGGCCACAACTCAAAGTGGGCGGGCCCAGACCCGCCCAGGCCCACCTGTAGCTTCACCACTGCTTCCAAATAGGGCAACAACAGACCATTTCATTTAAAGGACTAATCCTAGGGTTGTAAATAGACATTATTTTTGCACTCAATAAAGCCACATACCTTCCATGTAAATAGCAAAGAACAATTTAACATATTATTTCACTGCATTCTTTGGCACCTTTAAGTTAGATTAAAATCCACTGTAGTCCAGACCAATTCTCAATGTGTTCATCTGCCACAAGAGGGAGCCAACAGCTCAATAACAGAAAATTATTCCATCTGCTCAGTATAGGCTACTAAATAAAAATACTATAGGAGTACCATATAGTGACATGATAGTGCCCCCTATAAAATGAAATAATGCATTAATTTCAGTTGTTATGTGTTTTAGCCAAATATTGAAACTATGTTGTTTAAAACAGTGTTTCCCAACCGGGGGGGCCTCAGCAGATTTCTAAGGGGGCCTCTAGATTACTTAAAATTATGAAAAAATGCACAAAAAAACAAGCATTAAAATCAAGAGGTTTCATTTTTGTTGACCATTTTAGTAGCGAATATACATCTGTCTAGTCATTCCAAGTTTTAGTTAATTTTACTTGGAAAAACTGAGTGAGTGGGGGGTCTTCAAATATTGTTGTGGGCAACTAGGGGGCCTTGAAGTGAAAAAGGTTGGGAACCACTGGTCTAAAATGTCTATGGTTTAAAACACAGACCCGCACTGACCGCTTCGGCCCGTTACTGTGATACGTCAAGGCCGCCGCCATAAAGGAACAGGCAAACATGAGCTGTTCTGCCATGAAACACCAGAAAAGACTAAAATCATGACAGAAAAACCACTTCAACACTGTAAGAATGTTTATGTTCATCTTATGTACATTTAAATAATATTACATTTGGGATGTCTTTTTATAAAACATGTTAAAATATAAGGGTCATAGTCAGCAGACGGGCCTGGTGACTGGGCATAGGACCGCCCACTCTGATGAACAGGCCCTAATTATTATAAAAATATTAATTTGTCAAATAAGTATTGTTATTGCTTTTGATATTAATACAAATATGGTTATAACATCTAAAATTGTAACATAAAGAAAATCTAGTTTTGGCTTGATGAGTTTGATTGACATCTGTGTTAGGAAATTGACCCGGGATCTTGACATGCGATCTGATATATAATCTAACGAATCATAAAATGCCTTCTAGAAGACAACCACATTGACAGTTTTACATTTTGAGAGTAGTATTGTGCAGGTTATGAAACTAGAGGAAGAATTTGTTGTTGATGTTGTTTTAGTACAAAATGTGAATCATTGTATCATGGTGGCTATCTTTAAGCTGGAGAAGGGAAATTGTGTATCACTTTAATTTATTTGCACAGACGTTGATCTCAGTCCTGTATTGTCGTAATTGTACTTTTACTCTAGAGGGCGCTGTAGGATATGTTGTTTCATATTGAAACTCAAAACTATAACACAACATTACCACACTTCATTCATGAACTTCAACTTACGATGTAAGAGTACGATATAAATATTACTTTTTTAAATTATGCATCACACATCATACACTGTTAGAAAAAAGGTACAAAAGCTGTCACTGTCACGGTAAAAGTCCTACCATTTAGATGTAAATATGACACTGCTCCAGTGAAAGCTTCTCTTCTGAGACTGTATGTTTGAATGGCATTTAAAGATTTTAATGCAAACTCAAAGCTTATTTTGCACCCTTGCATTTACATTAAAGAAATGAAGAGTTTGGTTCCAAAAAATGATAACTGCCATTTATAGAAAAAAAATGTATCTAGTTAGTATTAAAAAGTAAATTAATAATTTTACGCAAAATTTGATATCCTCCGTGTTAGTCTGTCATCTTTTTTCAATGTGTTTTTCAAACCGCGACAAACGCCACGTACTCCTTCTTCTCTGCAAAATGCAATAAATCCGCTTAACCAATCACAGCGCACCATTCCATGCATTGTAAACAACAATGGCGGCGCTTTGAATACACACAGATTCCTAATTTTCCTCGTCTACTTTGTACGTCGTGATAAACAAACAAACAAAAACAAAATAATACTTTTGATGGCATTGATAAACCTGTGATGGTTTTCTTTGGTGGGGAAGAAACGTAAGCCATCAAAATCAAATAATTTACGCAAGAGGCACTCTGGCGAAGGAAAAATGCCGGTTCTCACACGACAGCACCAAGCTTCTGTCATGCTAACACATTGACCCCAGGGGATTTTATGAAAAACTTTAAATTATTTTACTGGAAGTCAACGAAAATCGAGCAGGACCAAAACATTTTACAGCTGATCGTTGCTGTCAAAAAAGTTCAGTGACGACGTCTCAGGTATAACAGCAACAATAACAGTGTTCTTAATATGACAAAGTAAGTGTTTTGATTAATGCCATTAATGTTTATTTATCAGTGTATACTAGTCAACTGAATGAATATAACACAGCAAAGATGAATGCACATTTATATATTAATTCAATAGATTTATAGCATTTTGAACAAAATAATAATCAGTCTTTATAATAAATCTTTGAAAATCAAATTATGGACTTGATTTTTTTTTTTTTGATATATGTTATTATACCCATAAGATGCAGTATGTGAAAGTTTATAACAGAAAATAGTGGTTTTCACCTTGTCACTTTCTTGGTATAGAAAACACATTTTTACCCAAATTTTTCAAAATGGATTTATTGCGTTTTGGGACCAAACTCTTCATATTTAGTTTTATACAGACTAATGCAGTCCATGATGTCTAACATGTACGAAATAAAAATGTTAAAAAGTCTGTTTTTCTCTAAATCTTCGCACACAAAACCTTTTGCTTTTCAGCTCAATCATTTTTCCCAGGTTCCGCTTGGCTGGAGTCAAATGGAGACAGTAAAATATTATCAGTCAGTGTTAACATTCCACCTGAATTTAATCGCAGCTTGCATGCAAGATACAATCATCACTTACCTGTGTCTTTCTTTCTCTCGCATGGTGAACATACAGTATCTGCGCCATGAATCCAAACACAGCCCCACACCCTATAACAAGTGCCATCTCATGCACTTTGGACACTTTCAGGCAAAGTTAAAAAAAAAAGTCAAGAAGGACTAAAAAACAATTTTGTGTCCAAAGAAGGCATTCTGTTGCTTTACTTCTATGTTTAACCAATAAAAATAATTTACTTTTATGCACAAACTGCAAGTCTGATCACTTTTATGAAAAAACAGCACCTCTTCTGTCAAGCCGGAGGATTAAAGTATCATTCATGTCTGCAGCACAGGATAAATGACAGGTGCAACATTCGGACAAGCAATGTCATGCTTCATTCTAAAGATTTGATAGGCTTGCATTGAAAAGATCATAATCTGATTTCTATCAATACCCTAAAAGGTGGGCCTAAGTTATTTCTAGTAAGTCTTAAATGTTTTCCGACTAGAAAAACACCCCGTAATCCCACATGTGTCTTTTCTAAAGATCAAAGGCTACAGTCAGAAGTCAGAGATTCGGAAAGGAACTCAAACATTTATTATGAGAAAATGATCTGTAATATTTATTTTACATACTGTGCTTCATGTTTTGTAAAGAAAGTGTCTCATTTGTACCTCATTTCTTTATCTTCAAAGCTTTTTTGAGAAAAGTCAAGAGATTTTAACTATAACTGTGTTATGAAAGAAAAGCACAGAGCAATACAATTCTCACATTGGAAAATAAATTTTTCATCAGGGCAAAATATCAACAATTTTAACAAATTTCTTAAATATATATTTTTTCTTAATATTTAATTGTAGTCTTTGAATGTGATGCAGAGAGATTCTAAAACGGCTAACTACTGAAGACCAAATATAGTACGGCTATGTAACCCAAAATAACCTTGATTTTGGTTACATGCCATTTTTGCCAAAAAAAGTTGCAAGATGGAAGATATATTCCACCATGTAAGCAAACTCACAGATGTTCAAGGTGTTTGCTTTCATTTCTTTAACATGTTAAGCGTATACACATAGTCTTTTCTTGGGGTATGGTACTATTATGGTACGTCCACACGACGCTTCCCATTCAATTTTACTGGGTGACGTCATGCGTTGCCGAACTGAATTTTGAATCCGTTGGCGCTGCTTCACTGCCGTTGCTCGCAGCAGAAGTTGAACATTTCTCAACTTTTCAAGCGGCAATGCATGTATCAGCCAAGCAGATCACTTCATGCAAATAACCTAGGCAGAGCCAGCCAATTACATTTATG
This sequence comes from Paramisgurnus dabryanus, assembly GCF_030506205.2. NCBI lineage: Eukaryota > Metazoa > Chordata > Actinopteri > Cypriniformes > Cobitidae > Paramisgurnus > Paramisgurnus dabryanus. The sequence goes on from NC_133357.1 coordinate 25,311,411, forward strand.
GAAGACCGGAGCATAGGTTGCGGCCAATGTGATTGGCTGTTGGCCACGCTTCAGAGCTTCCATCAACCGTTAAGGCTTCTGTCCCTTGTGAATGTACCGTTAGACTTTCACTGACAGCCCAAGTTTTGGCTTGTTTTAGCCAAAATTGCTTGCATCGCATGCTCACTCTTAGAAAACTGAGATTATTACCCTTTAACCTATTTAAGCTGCCCCTAAATAACACTTGCAAGTCCTTACCTGGAAATAATTGAAGCAATCAAGTCAAAACAATCGATAAATTATCAACTTTATTTATTGCTGTTACAGTAAATCATCTTCTCTCCTTACAGTAGCTTCTGTAATTGGAGTGCCAATGGCAAGACATAAAATTGAATGAAGAATAAGTCTTTTATTTCTTCTGTTCTTCTCTTGCAGGTTCTGACTCGTGTGTGTATTATGGTATACACTAGCTGACTGTATTTTTATATTGTTAATGTGGTTCTTACAAGTGAGCCAACAAGTATTCATCTCACTTTCTTGGGGGTAAACAATCTGGTTCATGAACTCTTGCACAGATTCACAGAACAGTACAGGTGACAGAACTGCAAATCTAGGAGAGAAAAAGACACTTTTGGTGAAGAAAAAAGATAAAAATAAAAGTTTGATCTCACTTTAATGTTTCAATCAATTCTCTTAAACATGAATCTTTGATCCCATATATTTTGATGTTGTCTCAATATCTAATGCCCCATACATTACAAGCGACTTTGTCACTGTGTGTCACCTGTCTCTTTTAATGAGGTTGTTAGGAGGCGTTTCTAATTCTGGGTGTCATAAATGAGTACTCTCCACTCCAGTGACGAGAGGCGGATGACATGAACTCCGCTGCTTTGCTCTCATTGGTAGTCGCTCCCGAAAGTCACTCATCATTTGCATAAAGTTAAACTTTACTCAACTTTGGCATGGCCCTGGACACGGCCCATCCAGTCGCCAACGGTCACTGTCATTTGTGTTGCATTAACATTTCCATTAACGTTTTCCCCGCCATTAACGAGTTCACGCGTCAATTAAGAGAAAACGCTTCCCTGCCAATGACGAGTATTTCCGGCAATCCTTATGCTACGTACACACCAAAGGCTGGGCAGCACGTTACTCGCTCTAGATTTAACTTTGTGTCATGCAAATTTTTTGCTCGAGTTGAATATTTTCGTAGATTGACTTATATAATCTACTAGCGCAAATTGTTGAACTCGCGTCTGGTGTGAACCCACAGTTAATACTGCTATCATCCACCAGGTGGCTATCTTCCACAACTTATAAAGCCCGGAAGTATCACCCTAGGGAAAACAGCTGTATGTGCACACCAAAGCATTTAAACGTGGCTGAAAACACCAGGCGGGCACAGACTGTGTACCTGGGTTGCTATGATACGCTTTGGTGGGCATGCTACAGTACCTAAATAAATAAATGACAAATATCAAATTATTAACTCACCCACATGTCATCCAAGTTGTTGATGTCTTTCTTTGTTTAGTGGGAAAAATTTAGTTTTTTAAAGAAAACATTCCAGGGTTTTTCTTGATTTAATAACTTTTTCAATGCAGTTTAAATTGCAGTTTCAACGCAGCTCAGGGCTGGACTGGGACAAAAATTCGGCCCTGGCATTTTGGCCCAAACCGGCCCACACTACATACAATGCAAAAAATGATTTTATAGAAAAAAAATTCTTAGTATTTCTGTCTTGTTTTCAGTAAAAATATCTAAAAATTCTTAAATGAAGATGCTTTTTCTTGATGAACAAAATGACCCAAGAAAATAAGTCTAGTTTTTAGACCAAAAATATCAAATTTAAGTGATTTTGTGCATAAAACAAGCAAAAAAAAAACTGCCAGTGGGGTAAGCAAAAAATCTTGAACATTTTTCTTAAACACTAAATGCAAGAAAAATTTGCTTACCCCATTGGCAGAAGATAAAACAACTTATTTTAAGAATTTTTAGATATTTTTACTGAAAACAAGACAAAAATACTAAGATTTTTTATTTTCTTAAAAATCATTTTTTGCAGTGTATATTTAGCACGTCGAAAGATCAGGCGTCACATATGTGAAATGCACACTTGTGGACCATTTTAAACAATAAACTGATAAATTGACAAATACATTAATTAGTATCATTCCTCATACAAAAACGTCTGAACGGTCCTCTTTCTTCACACTTGTAAACACTGGAGCAGTAATTTCGCATACGTTAAGCATGACCTTTGGACGTGCTTGCGCAATACGTAAGGTTGCGTTGGCGCATCACACTGCTAGTGCAAGACAGGACCTTGTGGTTTGAAAAATACATATTTTCTTGCAGAAAATGACAGATAGATTTTGCTTGATAACATCCTTTTGCGTCGTTTGGGATCTTTTAGATCTATTTGAGACTGCATTAAAACTGAACTGTTGAGGTCCAATAAAGTCTATTAAATTGAGAAAAATCCTGGAATGTTTTCCTCAAAAGACTTAATTTCTTTTTGACTAAACAAAGAAAGACATCAGCATTTTGGATGACATGGGGGTGAGGAAATGATCTGTTTTTTTATGAAAGTGGAGTAATCCTTTAAGTTATTTTGGCAAAAAGTGGGTTACTCACAGCCGTACTAAGTCTATAGTTAAACTAGACAGTGAAATGACAGCTATTGCTTGCTGGGTTGAAAAGCCAACCACTGAGCAAAAACAAAAACTAAATTATTTACTGTGTATTGCCAAGCAACAAATGATGAGCAAAGTAGTCCACATTGCAGAAACCATGAACATGTATTAGGGGTTGTACGTTTTTGTTTTTATTAGGGCTGCAAAAATATCCACATTATTGAAATATAGCAAATGTGCATTTACTGGAAAGATTTGCAAATGCTGTATGATTGTATTTGTAATACTTTAAAGAGTTACGTAGTAAAAGTTTAAGGTTACGAGACCAAAAGAGTGACTCTTTCTTTCTCCCAGAAGGAATGAGAAATGTTGGATATAAAATTATTTATTTTTTACAAACCTAAAGCATTAAGCATTTTTCTTTAATGTTGTTCAAGATTTTCCCCCTAAGTGAACTGAGCAGGTGGTCATAGCAGCCAGATATGATTGCGTTCACCAGTAATTGTCTGTTCCCAGCCTTGGTAAGTGGGTAGACCCAGGTCTCCAGTTTCTCCCTCTCATCAGGCGGCCACTGAATGGACTTCCGCGCTTGATGGAGCTCGAATAACCTGTGGCAGATTCAGACAGGTGAGAGCCAGGTAACTGCTTCCCTTTTGTGTCTTAAAAGATTGCCGATTCTTGGATAGTGTGTGTGTAGGGGAGGGTGGGTTTGAGATTGGGGGGGGGGGTGTAGGCCTTTGATCTTAAGGGGCAGGGGATGGGGGCAGATCTTCCAGCGGTCCCTGCAGCTCCAGCCGTACAGGTAACCCAACCCCGTTTTGGCCTCCGACTCGGCGCGCAGGTGCCCAGAGGTGGGAACTGTTTGCAGAGCTGTGTTTGGTGACAGCAACTTCTTTACTGCCTTCACATTGTTCGCAAATCCCTGCTTTTCAGGCCTTTCAGAATCTCTCGCCCTTTCGGTTTTACTCTTCACTAGAAATAATAACAGCAGATTTCTTTCACGCTCTGCAGAAAAACACAAGCCTCGGTCTGTTCTTTGACTGCCTGTGTGTAAATAAAGATTAACTTTAAAGCATGTTTTCATGCCTATTATTACCTGTAGGAAAGAATAAAGCATCAATAATATTGCTATGACACTTTTGTTGTTTCTTTTAGAAAGCAAAGAGTTTCAACAGAAGCAAAGTCAGAGTCTCAATCTTCTCTACATAGGAATCTCTAGTGTGTCTCATGTACTGTAAAGTTAGAAAGAGATCTCTGTAATTACTGTGCTCAGACCTATCAAAAAAACTTTTATAACATTTCTTATCAAGTTTGTCCACAAAATCAAATTATCAAAGCTTTGCTATCTACATTCATTTTATTGCTCTACTCTCACTACGTCAACAATTGCACAACTTGTTTATCTGTTAATACCTATGTTAGCACATAAGATGTTCAGCATTCAAAATTTCTTTGAAGACCCATTCTCACCAAAATGAGTACAAATGACACGCAGTGTGATTATTGTGCAATAGATATGCCAAATTCCGCTTTTGCATGAATATGATACGCCAGTCCTTCCCGTTCACTTATATGGCGAATCGTTTTGTGTCTTTTTATTTATTGGTTTCTCATTTGTTTTCTGTTTTTTACCATTGTCGCTTGGGTTTTGGGTTGGAACAACTTTTTGTAACATAAAATGACATCCTAACCCAAACCCTGATTCTAACCCCAACTCCAAGCGACCAATGATTTAAAAATAAACAAAACATGGAAAATCTATATATTAAATTACACCCTAAAGCAAAACCCAAATCTAACCCTAAACCCAAGCGAAAATGGTATAAAAAACAGAAAACAAATGGTGTATCTATTGCACGATAATCACACTGCGTGTCATTTGTACGCATCTTGGTGAGAATGGGTTGGTATTTGAGCAGCAACCAGATATATTACATGCTTAACCTTTTTTATTGTTTTATATATATATATATATATATATATATATATATATATATATATATATATATATATATATATATATATATATATATATATATATATATATATATATATATATAGATGTGTGTGTGTGTATAAGTGTTATTAACACTGTGTTAAATATATACTGTTATTTTCAGACATTTCTTCACCTGAAAAGGTAACACTGTGACGTATAGATCATCTCATGGACACTAGTTTAAATCATAAATATTGTAAAATATATAAAAAAATTCTTCCTTTTAAATATACAGATATTTTTTCTGATTAATGGACTCTATCCTCAGGTGTTTAGATATTAACAGATGGTTTAATACATTGGTAATAAATGCATTCTCTTGCTCATTCCATCTTTTTCATTGAGGAATGAATGCATATTTAAGTATTGAGACTGTACCTAAAATGATTCTTCAGCCAAATATTAAAATTACTCAATATATTTACTCACCTTCAAGCCAGCTGAGATACACATGTCCATCAGGGAACAACATCTGACTTTAAACCCCCCAAAAAGTGCGGTAATGACGCCATCTTGGACTGCAGGATTCACAAGGGAGTTTTAGTGTAGGGAGCGTTTGTTGCCATAAGTATGTTGCGGAGTGAATCTCAAGATGGTTATAATAGTTTATAAAGTTTGAAATATGGATATTTTTCTAACAAACTCGCATCGATTACCCACAGAAGACGTTTATTAACCTCTTGAAGCTGTGTGGATTACTTTTTTGAAGGATTAATGCACTTTCATGTTGTTACAAACCTGTATAAATTTCTTTGTTCTGATGAATACTTCTGATATTTTGAGAAATGTTTGTAATCAAACTGTTGCAACATGATCTCACAAAGTTCCGTGAGATAGTCACAGAATTTTTTGCTCATTTTTCCGTGGCATTCTCACGGATCTCCACATATTTCGACTTTCTTTTCCATGGCATTCTCACGGATTGGTTACTCAACTGCTTTTTCCTATTTTCTAACCATTGTCGCTTCGGTTTAGGGTTAGATTTGCTGTTTGCTTTAGTATGTCACTTTAAGTATTGGTTTATACTATTTTGTCTGATGTATTCTTTTATATTTTCTTAACTTGAATCAATTGTCGTCTGGCGTTGGGGTTAGAGTTGGGTTTGGGTAGGGATGTCATTTTATGTAAATCTAACCCTAAACCGAAGTGACAATGGTAAGAAAATAGGACAAAACAGTTGAGTAACCAATCCGTGAGAATGCCACGGAAAAATTAGCAAAAAATTCTGTGACTATGCCACGATGAAATTCGTAAGATCAGGTTGAACCATTCATAAGCCCCATTCACTTCCATAATGTTCTTTTTTCTACTTTCTACTTTTTTCTAGCTATTTATCAGGGGTGCGTTTCTCTAAATCATCGTTAGCCAACTACTGTCGTCAGTTTCGTCGTTAGAGACAAAGTTCAACGATTTGGTGTTACCCGAAACTATAGTACAAACGAAAATAAGCAAGCTGCATTGCAAAAGTTCTTCACCTGTGGTTATAGATGGGTTTCAGTCATGTGACTTTTTACGTCATGCCGCCATCTTGAGGACCTACCAAGTACCAGTAAGCTACTGACAAGCATTGGCTGGCTTGCTACGATTTACGGATTTCTTATCTTTTACTGTCTATGATTCTTATGGATACAGGAATTGGCTACGAAAGACAACATGTCGCATCTCGACTGTCATGAAAAGAAACGCGACTTAAAAAAAATATATCTTGGTTAGGGTGTGATGCCTACTCGATTCATGATACGTTCTTCCAGCCGCTGTTCGCTGCTACCGAACTACCACTATTTTACAACACTAAGGGGGCGCGACTCAACATGAAACTTTGCTCGAAGTATCACTTGGATCTCTACTCATGAACGCAAACATTGAGAACATTGTTTGTGTACACAGATTTTAATAAAAAGAAAGGTTTTGTACAACTGATTTTGGCTGTTGTGTCTGCTCGTCATCTCTGCCAGACGGAAATAATCGATTTCTGAATGCGAATGAATGAATCTCATATGAGGCTCCTTTTTCAATTAGAAGGTCAATATTGTTTTTCACTTGCGACAAAACAACAAATTATCTGTGCATTTATATGGAACTATGCTTTAGGAGCTATCCATCTTTACTCTCCTCCCTACTTACGTTGCATTCGCAGATCGATACATCTTGACTGGGAAGATGGCGGCGAGCGGAAGCCAAATCAACCAAAGGCAGTTGTTCAAAACCTTCTTTTTAGTTAAATCTGTGTTCACAAACAATGTTCTCAATGCTCGAGTTCACGTGTAGAGACACAGGCGATACTTCGAGCAAAGTATGATGTTGTGTCGAGCCTTCTTAGTGTTGTAAAAATAGCGATTTTGATGCTCACAACATATTGAAGGCATAGTGTCACAGGTAGGGGTGGACCCAGATGTAAATAAGGGCACGCCCCTTTCTCCACCTCGAGGAGATTCCCAAAGCCACCCCAATGACCAGACACACAAGGTAAGCATAAAATTAAAATATCCTTTATTAAATTACTTAAAAATATTAAATAGGGAAGGGGAAACGGGGGGACTTAAAACAATGGCCACTCTAGGCTCTCCTCCACCACCACTGTATCTTCACACAGTCCATTCTCCTCATGTTCCTTCTCGTTTTCCGTTCTCTCCACAGGAGGCCACTAGGACACAAAGACACTGTTACTGAGACTTCGAGTATTTCTCACCGGCTCTGCTGTTTGCAGCTTTCTGGGTAGGTATCACGTTCACAGTTTGTTCTTCGATTATTCACTCTCGTTCTGCTCTCTCTCCACAGGTGGCCGCTAGGACACAAAGACACTGTTACTGAGACTTCGAGTATTTCTCACCGGCTCTGCTGTTTACAGCTTTCTGGGTAAGTATGGTTCTTCTCTGTAAGTCAGCAGAGGGGCGAAGGTCACACACCACCTCACCGGGTCGAGCGCTGCCCTATCTCCAATGCCCGTAGGCCGATCGAATCCTGGACAGGGGCGCCCCTTTGTAGAGACCGCGGGGGCGGCGGACCCTTTCGCCTCTGACTCTGCGACAAAACAGACACAGGTAAATTTACACCACGAATATTTCCAATATTTACTCACGGTCACGGGCAGCTCTTAGTCTGCGTCCCTTCGTACTCCAAACAGCACACTACATATGGTAACAGTAGTTTCTGAGGTCGTTAGCCTCTCCGTCCTCTGCCCAGTGGAAGAAAATGGATGATGCGGGGCTTCGTCTACAAGACACACAGCAACCCGCAGCGAATACACAGCACCACTCCAACGTGAAAAGATTTATTACACAGTCTCACTCACCACACTATAAGTGCACCACAACAAGGGAAGCGCCCGGTGTCCTCCACTGCGCTTGGGCTACGGTAAGGCGATGGGAAATACGACCACAATAAGTCTCGTTGCGGTGGCTGCTTGAATTTGTACTTCTAACGGCTCGCCCACCACACTCTTGTAGGGGTAGGGCCGCCCTCCTTCTCCTGGAGGTTTCCAATGGCTACACAAGTTAATTTTTGCCAGTTACTCCACACAAAAAGGGTATACTCACGGCGGATAGTCTTTATTTACGTTGTACCAGACGGTCAATTTTCTTCCTGCTTTACTCCTTCAGTATTGGTTAGAACAAAGTTCCTTCTTACCCATAGGACTTTCCTGTTTACTCCAGCAGGTCCACAATAAAGACTGCAACGAAAGAGAGAGAGAGAAACACAGACAGCCACCACGTCCAAGAATGAGCACAGCTCCGTTTCCCAGCACACACTAAGCACAGGCTTGACAGCACAATGCTCTCTTCGGGGTGCTCCTTTTCTCCACTCACGTATCGCCTTTCTTTCACCCCAGGCAGCTCCTGTCTTCTTTCCGCGCGCTTCAAGCGCAGCCCGGATCAACAGAGCCTGCGGGCTCTTCAAAAGGTACGTAGTTACCTCTCCTGCCCTAAGCAGAGGAGCTCTCCCCGTGTCAATCCCCCTCTCGTGCCCGAACTCCCGAACTGTGATCTAACTGTGCTTTATATACTCCTCTCTGTACTTCAGTCATCCAATTGCCCAGCGATCTCTTCAACTAGGCACAGCTGTGCCCAATCGGCTGATTACAGCCTCCGCGAATCTGCCGGATGTCCGGTGTTTCCGTTCTTCGGTCTGGGCGGAAACATCCGGGCGGAACCAAAGTTTCCCGACTTTTGGTTCCGCCCAAAAGATCGTCACCTTGTGACATCCTCCCCCGCCAATCCGTTCTCGTCCCGAGAACGCGTTGTTTAGGGACTGATAGGGTGTTGATGGGAGCTTTTCTTTAAAAAAACGTGGTAGGCCATTGGGGGACCTTGGTCTCAACCCGAGGTGGACTGCCGACTACGCCAAATCTGTCACAGGTAGGGGTGGACCCAGATGTAAATAAGGGCACGCCCCTTTCTCCACCTCGAGGAGATTCCCAAAGCCACCCCAATGACCAGACACACAAGGTAAGCATAAAATTAAAATATCCTTTATTAAATTACTTAAAAATATTAAATAGGGAAGGGGAAACGGGGGGACTTAAAACAATGGCCACTCTAGGCTCTCCTCCACCACCACTGTATCTTCACACAGTCCATTCTCCTCATGTTCCTTCTCGTTTTCCGTTCTCTCCACAGGAGGCCACTAGGACACAAAGACACTGTTACTGAGACTTCGAGTATTTCTCACCGGCTCTGCTGTTTGCAGCTTTCTGGGTAGGTATCACGTTCACAGTTTGTTCTTCGATTATTCACTCTCGTTCTGCTCTCTCTCCACAGGTGGCCGCTAGGACACAAAGACACTGTTACTGAGACTTCGAGTATTTCTCACCGGCTCTGCTGTTTACAGCTTTCTGGGTAAGTATGGTTCTTCTCTGTAAGTCAGCAGAGGGGCGAAGGTCACACACCACCTCACCGGGTCGAGCGCTGCCCTATCTCCAATGCCCGTAGGCCGATCGAATCCTGGACAGGGGCGCCCCTTTGTAGAGACCGCGGGGGCGGCGGACCCTTTCGCCTCTGACTCTGCGACAAAACAGACACAGGTAAATTTACACCACGAATATTTCCAATATTTACTCACGGTCACGGGCAGCTCTTAGTCTGCGTCCCTTCGTACTCCAAACAGCACACTACATATGGTAACAGTAGTTTCTGAGGTCGTTAGCCTCTCCGTCCTCTGCCCAGTGGAAGAAAATGGATGATGCGGGGCTTCGTCTACAAGACACACAGCAACCCGCAGCGAATACACAGCACCACTCCAACGTGAAAAGATTTATTACACAGTCTCACTCACCACACTATAAGTGCACCACAACAAGGGAAGCGCCCGGTGTCCTCCACTGCGCTTGGGCTACGGTAAGGCGATGGGAAATACGACCACAATAAGTCTCGTTGCGGTGGCTGCTTGAATTTGTACTTCTAACGGCTCGCCCACCACACTCTTGTAGGGGTAGGGCCGCCCTCCTTCTCCTGGAGGTTTCCAATGGCTACACAAGTTAATTTTTGCCAGTTACTCCACACAAAAAGGGTATACTCACGGCGGATAGTCTTTATTTACGTTGTACCAGACGGTCAATTTTCTTCCTGCTTTACTCCTTCAGTATTGGTTAGAACAAAGTTCCTTCTTACCCATAGGACTTTCCTGTTTACTCCAGCAGGTCCACAATAAAGACTGCAACGAAAGAGAGAGAGAGAAACACAGACAGCCACCACGTCCAAGAATGAGCACAGCTCCGTTTCCCAGCACACACTAAGCACAGGCTTGACAGCACAATGCTCTCTTCGGGGTGCTCCTTTTCTCCACTCACGTATCGCCTTTCTTTCACCCCAGGCAGCTCCTGTCTTCTTTCCGCGCGCTTCAAGCGCAGCCCGGATCAACAGAGCCTGCGGGCTCTTCAAAAGGTACGTAGTTACCTCTCCTGCCCTAAGCAGAGGAGCTCTCCCCGTGTCAATCCCCCTCTCGTGCCCGAACTCCCGAACTGTGATCTAACTGTGCTTTATATACTCCTCTCTGTACTTCAGTCATCCAATTGCCCAGCGATCTCTTCAACTAGGCACAGCTGTGCCCAATCGGCTGATTACAGCCTCCGCGAATCTGCCGGATGTCCGGTGTTTCCGTTCTTCGGTCTGGGCGGAAACATCCGGGCGGAACCAAAGTTTCCCGACTTTTGGTTCCGCCCAAAAGATCGTCACCTTGTGACATCAGCTTCTAGTTCTTTTGCGACCACTTCAGGTCCTCAAAATGGCGGAAGACAAGTGAGTGACGTCAGCTGAAACCCATGTATAAGCGTAGTTCCTTGTTATTATAATATGTAGACTTGCATTGATCATACTTTTGAACAAAATAAGCAAAAAAAAAAAAAAACACACGTAGTACATTCTATATCCATCATTCTAAATATATAACATTTTTATTTTTTCGTCTTTAAGTTTGTAAACAGAAGTAGAGCGCTGCATTTGAAAAATGCACATGTGTGCAGTCCTGCGAGCTTTAAGACCCTGGGGAATCCCTGGGAGGAGTGATGTAAGAAGGAATTTGCGCATTAATTAACATTTTGAAAATAAACAACAGATCAACTAAATCACGATTACAAAATCAGTCTTCCGATGCAATATATGTTATTTACAACAGTAATCTGACATTAAATCGATTTGCACAGATTAATTAGTACTTCATCTCCCACGTGACATCATCAACTATGTTGTTAAACCAACATGGTTCAAACGACGAATGTGCCACAAAGTTACTATGCTTTTTGAAAAAAGTTGTGACAAGGTAGTTAGTTTCTCCAACTATGCATCGTACTATGTTGGTTCAGCAGCGAGTTTCGTCGGGAAACGCACCCCAGTTTGGTTACAAACATTCCTCAAAATATCTTCCCTTGTGTTTATTGGAATAAATACATTTATACAGGTTTCTAACAACATGAGAGTCAGAAAATGACAAAATTTTCATTTTTTCGTGTGAACTGTCCCTTTAAAGATATTATACCACAGGAATTCATGATTATCAATCATTAAATTAACTTGATTCTCCACAGAAACCTACGTGGAAAACTGCATATCTCACATGCATGTTCATTATTTTGGAGCAAGACAATTTTATTAAACGGGTACAGAAAATCACAGTATCACCTGAATGATGCTTGCACAGAAAACTATTATTTACAATAAAACACTATGAATGATACTTGTGATCTTTTTTGACAAACTATTAGTTCTTATTCTTTATTCTGCAAGAGGTTGATCGAATTTGTGTGTGTGTGGATAATGAAAAGATAATGTTAGGCAATGACTACAGTTCAGCTGGGTTTTTTGAGGAATTGTAACAAAGGCTCCACAGAAAATGGGCTCAGCTGAGGAATTTTAATGAATTAATGGAATTCACTTGAGCACACCATGAATGATTCTAGATCAGATGAATGAGCAGGACTGAAGATTAACTAAAATCATACAAAACATAAACCCCAGAAAATAAGATTGTGTGACAGATGGGATAACTTAATTTAATGCAAAACAACTGATGCAGTGTTATTTGATTCTTAGAAATCGGCTGCAGCTTTACAAAGGGGTTCACGCTAAAGCAAACAATAAAAATACAAAGATAAATGGTAAAAATGGCAGAAGAAGAAAGAATACTTTCAGGAACTCCCACTCGAGATTCCTAGAAACATTTTAGGACGTCAATACCAACATAAATGTGACAAAACAAACACTTGCAATTAAAGTTATCATGTGCAATTCAGTACATCAAACAACCAATGAGTAATAACACAATCGTAGTGATGATACATAAAAGGCCAAAGCCTGCAGTCACCATTCACTTTTTTTTAAAGATGCAATAAAAATACAATAAAAGTGATTGGTTGATTGTTACTGTCAGTGTCTTTAACTTTCTGCCCAAAGTCTCCCTTTGTGTTTCACAGAAAAATAAAGTCATACGGCTTTGGAACGATATGAAAGAGATTTTTTATTTTTGGGTAAACTATCCACTTAAAGAGTTTTGCAGACATTTGGAGTCCCACACACACAAGCTGAAAGGAAAACCTGCGTGGCTTTCCTGGAAAAAAAGTGCACGGTACACAGTAGTGTATTTGCTTAAATGTTTAGTTAAAATAAGGTCCCAATCTAGAATTCCTTTGAGACATAAATAGTATTTATGCTCCAGCGACTTGGAAAATTCCAATACATTCCGAATTAACAAACAGATATGTGTTCCTACCTATTGTAATTCCTACCTACTTAATGTGAGAGATGCAGAACAAGCCATGCAAATGGCCTTCGCTGCGTATCGGATATTCATAACGCCTGTGGTAAAGTAGTAATAAATCTGCAGATTGTTTGGCTGAGCACTTGGGCTGAGGGCAGCCCACAGCTTAACTCAATTATTGTTGTTCAGGTTATAAAACACCATGTAAGCGTTGCTCCAAGCGCAATGGAGCGAAACGATATTCGCATATGATTTATATGGGGAGCAACAGCAGGAGAAGTGGTCAGTGTTTGACGTCTAAATCTGTATAGCAGGCTCACGGGGAAACTTGCCACAAATCCTCAAGGCAGCATAGATAGATAGATAGATAGATAGATAGATAGATAGATAGATAGATAGATAGATAGATGTAACTTTGGCTTCTCTACATTCGAACCGTCCACTTCAGCTGCCTGGGGCAGAAAGAGACAGCGCAGGAGAAAGTAGGAGGAGTGCTTAAGCTCCACCCTCCAAAACCTCCAGCCAATCGCAGGACGGCTGCAAGCTTCTACTACAATAGGTGAATGTCTTCTAAGAGAGATGAGACGGGAGAGAGAGAGAAGACCTGGGCAACCCCCAGACTGACTCATACACCCATGGGAGTTTGAAGTGACAGAATAAATCTACAGAGACGAGGCTCGGGATAACATTTCATAAAGCTGAGAGCAGAGCTGAGACCTCAGGAGAGACACACACAGCATCCACATAAAGACATAAAGTTGGAGTCATTGTCATGTTTGTGGTCTTACTGATCCTGCATGCCATCTCGGGTGCCCATTCTCACGGGCCACCGTCTGTGAAACAGTGCCCGTCTGCGTGCCAGTGCGAGGAGGATGGCATCTTACTGCTTGTGGACTGCTCTGAACAAGGATTATCATCCGTGCCAAGTGACCTGAGTCCTTTTACATCCTACCTGTGAGTACCGTATGTCTTAATGCTACAACCACCTGCTGTGTGCTTTCTTGTCTTCTCTGAGCCGTTTTGAGAGATGAGTTGCATTTTTATATGCACTTTTGTTCACACCTTCAGTCACTGACCCGCTTAATGTGAGTGAGAGCGCTTGTTACCAAACAAGAAAAGTAGTGCTGGTTTCCCATGTGTCCTGTGACAGTTCTCAGTACGGCGGTATCTGATGGGAACGTGTGTATAGTGTGATGCAGTGGGGCGCTCTGCGCAGTATTGGGTTTCTCTATGTCAGCTGGAAGCCTATTGGGTTTAAGTCCACGCTAATCGCTAAGGCATGCCATATGTCCCCTGATTGTGAATGATGACGCAGAGAGGGACTAGAATGTTCGGTCGTAAAACGTTGCGAAGCTCACGTGAATCAATAACTGGAGAGAGTTGTGTTTCAGGATTTGGAGGAATGGGATTGCAAACACATGTATCCCAACTTTTCAAAACATATTGAAACATCTAGTGCGGCATCCTCGAGGCATTTGCATGCCCGCGAGATTGGATCTGCATTTTTACGTCGCTGATGTTAAAGGGAGTGTTTTATTGCCAATGTGCTGCATGGCTTTAGAGTTTATTAAACCCTGCAGCTCATGTAGTTAACATACATTAGTGCACGCCTGATGGTTTATACAGACCAAAGTAAATTTTTATACTGAATCTTTGGCTGAAGTTTACAATTCTGTGATTCTTTAAAATGTATTAAATATAAAAAATATATATATTTCTTAGTTACATTATTACATTAGATCACTGAAAGGTAACACCTGATCTACTTTCTTCACTTAATGAGAGCAAGTCGATGTAAATATTGACTGAGCTTTGATGTAGACTTCATTGTTAAGATGTCAGAATGTGTGTTTAAGTCTGATGAAGACGTGCCGCTCTACAGGAGAACTCAGCTCTTCTGAAGCTATTTAATCTAATGCTCATTCATTTGTCATCTTTTTATGCAAACCTTTAGACAAACCAAGAAAAAGTGTTTGCAGCAGAAGTGTACAAAACATGCAACTTCTGCATATTTAGACTGAATTCTTGTTCTGGCCTATTATTATTATTATTATTATTATTATTATGTATTCTTGTATAGCTTTGTCATAGAGCATTACATTAGCAGTGCAAAAGGTCATTTATTCAAACCCAGAGAACATACTAAGTAAAACGTATACAAAGCGGTTTAAAGCGTCTGCCAGAATGCGTAAATAAATTATTATTAATATTACAATTATTAGTATTATTATTATTACCCATGTTGAGAGGCTGTAAATGTTTATTCTTATGGTAAAAACCCACCAAGCTTTAGTGAATTTTGCAATTTATGTGATTGCATATAATTTAATTATGGGATGTACTGTTGCCCAGTAAGTAGCTGTTAGCTTTGCAAAATATTTACATTTATGCATTTGGCAGATGCTTTTATGCAAAGTGACTTACAGTGCCTTACAAGGTACACGAGATACTTTAAAGTTTTCAGTTTTGGGTTCAAACACATCACCTTTTGCATCGCAATGTTCTGCCACAGAGCCACGCAGCAACACAAATACTAACCTAAAATGCCTAAAGTCCTCATGGGGGAACAACTGTCCCCCAGAACAGTGGTTTTTCAACTGGAGGGCCCTGAGATAGTGCCGGGAAGGGGGGGTTGTGGCATTTTATAAAATGAATTAATTTATTATGAACTCTGTGTAATTAAACCTCAGAAAAATAAGGCTACTAACCAAACGCATTGCATTGTATATATTAATAAGTTTTGGTTAGTTTAAATGTAATGTTTTATGTCATAATTTTTCTTTGGAGGGGCCACGAAGGGCACAAGTGGGGGTCACCGTACAAAAGGGGGGCCACACGCCGGAAAAGTTTTAGAACCACTGCCCCAGAACACAGATTTTTGCAATATTCAAAGCAGTGAGGCGACATAATGAGGTTACATGACCATCAAAATAGCATTATGGGCATCCAACCTGTTATTGCACACTTACTTTTATTGCAGAATAAACTAGTGGCTACAGTGGAGGCCAGTGACTTCTCTTCGAGGCGTGAAGCTCTTCCAAACATGCATTTAGCCTGTCATGTGTGTGGCTCATCAAGTCAAAATATGTGTTCGGTGCGTTATGGAACCTATGTGCATTATGTCAAAAACATGCCGGCTGCAGATGCTTCGAAGGGGTTTATGATAAAAGAGACGCTCGTGTTTGCCAGATACTCAATCTCATGTGTAATCAAGAGTTTACTGTTAAGTTATTGTCTTGCGAGTAATTTATGAACGTGAGCGTCTCTTTTATCATAAACCATTTTGAGAAGTCACCGACCACCATTGAGTGTCTAAGTTTAAATAGCAAATTTTTATAATGAAATCTGTAATTTATAAAATAGCTTTTTTATCATGAATGCCACTAGGTGTCAGTAGTCTAAGATAAATACTACAGCCAGTGCAACATGAAAAAGATTATTAAGTGCACCTTATTTTGAGATTATTGCATTTTCCAGTCCCTGTTCTCATTTCATCTACCTTATGGTAACTTACTTTACTTTTTAATTCTGTAATTAGTGTTCATTTTTATACATTAAAACAAATGATGCATGTGTCTCAATAAATGAAAAAATAAAGAGTTAATACTGCTAGAGTGTTGATAGTAAAGGCACAAGTGTTGGCAGCCAGCAATGCTGGACATTCTAGCAGTTTTAGATGCCTGTCTCGCTCTGCAGCGATCGGCCATATGGGATAACAGGTGCCCTGGGGCGCGGAAAAAGTCTGTCACTAAGATAGGCATGTTTTTGCACTGGCTTTTGTTTCTGTTGGTTTTAAGAGGAGTGGACATTGAAGTACATCAGACAAAGAAAACTTTAGATGGCAGTTTTGTACACTAACACAAACCCGTTTGATTTATAATGGTTGATATGAAGTTTCTGGAATGACAGACCTGCAGATGAAGTTTACTTTACACAATGGTTTTAATCTGATGTAACAATATGAGTATATAAGGTATACTTTGATATCATGTGTTTACAGTACATTGGTGAATTTGATAACATATTGAATTGTTTGTCATATCATGTTATAGTTTTTAAAGTCGAATATCAATGCAGATAAAATATTCATTTTTAGATTTTCAAATGATTTACTTTAATACAGAATACTTAAAGGGGACATTTCACAAGACTTTTTTAAGATGTCCAATAAATCTTTGATGCCAGAGTACATATGTGAAGTTCTAGTTTAAAATATCATATAGATAACTTATTAAAGCATGTTAAAATTGCCACTTTGTAGGTGTGAACAAAAATGTGTCATTTTAAATGCAAATGAGCTGATCTCTGCACTAAATGGCAGTGCCGTAGTTGGATAGTGCAGATTAAGGGGCGGTATTATTATAATAAGATCCCCTTCTGACATCACAAGGGGAGCCAAATTTCAATCACCTATTTTTTCACATGCTTGCAGAGAATGATTTATCAAAACTAAGTTACTGGGTTGATCTTTATCACTGGGGACCAAATTATAGCACTTAAACATGGAAAAAGTCAGATTTTTATATGATATGTCCCCTTTAAAGACACGTACAGGCACCTGTTATATTTGTGTTTTGTATGAATACAACAGAAATTAAATTTAATCATCATCTGTTCATTCTGATGTTGTTGCAAAATGTAAAGGTTTCTTCCATTGAACACAAAATGTTTGAGCAGGATGTTTGTGATTGACAACCTCAGTCACAATTCACCTTCATTCTATAAAACAAATGTTATTCCTTTAAGTTCAGATAAAAAAAGAAACACATTTGCAAAGTGGTGGAAATGACATTAAAGTAAGTCAATTACATTTTTGTTACTTTTAATGTACTTATGGTGAGAATTAAATTTTATTTTAAGTCATTAAATACTTATTTTTGCAATAATATCTCATAAACCTATACCTATATATTATACGTAAGAAAAAGGTAACATCATGCATGTCAGCGAAAAGCCTTGACATGAAGACGATCACGAGCATGCGAACATACAACCGGCTAAAACGTCATCACATGACCAGCTGTCAGCCGTGAAGCCAAGGGCCATATATTTTCATCTCTCTCAGGGCAATTTTCTACACAAACACAAATTAATGTTGAGCTCGAGCTGAGGGCCGTAGACACATGTTTTCGCTTACCGCCCTGCCTTGAGATCCAGTGCTTGGCCTTGAAACCTTTTCGAGTCGGAAAGAAAAGAGACCAGGGTGTGAGAGTGTGTGAAAGATGCCTTCAAGTTCCGAAAGCGTGTTGTGTTATCTGATTCGAAGACCATAAATCTATTTGCGGATCTTTTCACCGCTGATTTACGCTTCGGGGGTCAAATGGGCAAAGTTAACACCTTAATCACGATGTAACAAATATTACAAGCAGCTGGAACGAATTTGAAATCCACATATCAATTATGTCAAATAACCACAGAGCTGTTCCAAATTTAATTCGAGTTGTGTTAGTTTAGTTAAGTTTGGGTACGTTTTTCCTTTTCCGTTTGCTACTCTGAATGAAACAGGATGTTCAACGAGGAAAAAAGTATGGGGGACTTTGTCGTTCGGGAATTGGTAAGATTTGTGATTCAACCAAACCGTACAGTTATTTCTAAGAAATTGACAACACAATCTCTTGGCAATTCATTTAGGGTGGCTGATTCGTATGAATCTCATTACTTTTATTATGATTTGCTTGTGCCCAAGTGACGTTAAATTTTAGGGGTGGGGCCTTATTATAATTTTTTCTAATAATCATATTGTTTTACGATTCACCTCGTACAAATTCATGCAAATGAACCACCTCATAAAAAGTTACGAATTCCTGTGAGAGCAGGCTGAAATTGATCAAATGTGTTTGTGCAATTTTGAATCTCCACTTTTATCCCAATCGCTCATTTTGCTAAATATCTCTGTCATTGATTTCTTAAATTTTAACTTTATTTATATGTAACAAATCTATATTTGATCAAGTTCCAGATCTTTGGGTTGTTTATGCACTTCCGCATCAGGGTGAATTTAACCATGAAATCATTAAATTGCCCCCTAACCACTTAAAGCTCGCCAGGGTGATAATGTACTTTTTATTCTGCTAGTGGTGAACGGTTTGAGCTTTATAATGTGGTAAGTTTGCAGGCTGATCTCTCAAGGAGTGCTAGCAGACAAACTGCACGGACAATCCCTCGCGGCTTTGATGCTTATGATACCACTGAAAGCAACGCAGCAGGACTCGCGCAGTCCGGAGGGCTGAGAAATAACATCACAGTTGAGGTGCTTTGGTGGATTTATATTGCTTCATATTCACCCCCATCAACAGCCCATTACCAAAACCCAGAGTCTCTGAGAAGTAATAGTCGAGCGTTAACAAATATATGAAACACATGGACAAATTTGGCTAAGTTGACTCGTGCTTTTCCTGAGAGAAAGAGAAAGAAAAATCTTTCTTCAAATGAGGCTCCAAATAACAACGGGGTATCTGGAACGGCGTATTTAATAAAACTTCCACAGTTTACAAAGGTCTCGCCGTACAAAATCTCACCTCATGTGCAAGTAAAGGGGACATTTCAAAAGACTTTTTTAAGATGTCAAATAAATCTTTGGTGTCCCCAGAGTACATATGTGAAGTTTTAGCTCAAGATAATTTATTATAACATGTTAAAATTGCCACTTTGTAGCTGTGAGAAAAAATGTGCCGTTTTGTTATGTCCTATAAAATGCAAATGAGCTGATGAAATGTAAACACTAATCACAATGATGGTGGTTTGTTTAAATTGAAACTTAATTGTGTTGTTAATAATTTTTTCTTTCTTTCTTTCTCTATGCACTAAATGCCTGTGCCGTGATTGAATAGTGCAGATTAAGCGGCAGTATTATTATAATAAGATCCCATTTTGACATCACAAGGGGAGCCAAATTTCAATCACCTATTTTTTTCACATGCTTGCAGAGAATGGTTTACCAAAACTAAGTTACTGGGTTGTTCTTTATCACATTTTCTAGGACCCAATTATAGCACTTAAAGGAGCGGTGAATCAAACAATCAATTTTAACTTTATAATTTGTTATATAAGAGGTCATCATAAAATGAACATCCTGCAAGTTTCAAAACTGAAAATGTCCGTTCTACTAAAATATAAAAAATTTTGACACTAAACCAGGAAAATGGTTGATTCAGGAATGTGCCGAAATATAACGTCAGAGTAGAATTGAAACACCTTCCCAAACCCAAACACAACGACAACTTTTATAGCCCCGCCCACAGCTTCGTGTGACACACGTGTGGGCCAGGGGTAAAGCAAACCATGCAGTGTCTCAACAATCAGTAAACATGTCTTTAAAGATGGCCAAATGTAACCAAAATGACTTTTAGATACATGTTTCCTTTGAGACTTTTATTTTGACGCGGTGATCTGTTATGAGTACCCATGGAGTGTTAGGTTGTGGAAGAACCGTCTGGGAAGAACACAGCTGCTATATAACGGAGACCCGGAACATAACATTAGGAATGCATGGTTAAAGTTTGTTTTTAAAGAAGTTCCAGCTCGTGTGGGGAGTGTTTGATTACTTTGTGTACCGCGGATTCATTTGTAAAGAAGTCGATGCTGGATTTGCAGAGAGACTGTGATTAAAAGCACCACTAATATTGCATCTGGGAGGAATGACACAACAGTATACACAGTAAGTAAAACAATACGACTGTAATGTAACGATAGAAATATATAAAGTTAGTGATAAGGAAGGACTTACCAGGCGCAATTTAGATTCTGATGCGCGCTTACTGTGTTGTATACGGTAATTTAGTCACATGGAGTTAAAAGTTTTGTTTCTACTTTACAATACGTATTGTCATTTATGTGTATCATCTTTAGCACCCAGAATCTTTTTGTGGCTCAAACATATTTGTGTTTGTCTGTTTTTACAAATTAATGTTTTTAAAACATTTCCCCACATGTAATGACGGGGAATGAAGCTATCCAATCATAGCAGAGGGCGTTTACGTTTGCGGCCCGCCCCTTCAAACAAAGCTTTTTTCCAGACAGCATCAAACCATGTTACAAAATAGCCTATTACTAATTGCTTTTGATGTTTTTGATTGTAAAAACCATGCGAACATCATAAGTACACCTTAGACAACAGTATAAAACAATAAAATCAACAGATTCATTGCCCATTTAAACATGGAAAAAGTCAGATTTTCATGATATGTCCCCTTTAAATAGCGAGTGTACTTAATGTATGGTTTTCTGTCATAACAGACAACATAGTCAACCAATACGTCATAATGCACAGTGTTATGTTAGTAGAAGTGAAAACCCCATTGTCCTTGTAGCTCAACTGATGGCAACACATCAAGGTCATGGGTTTGATTCCTAGGGACCAAACAAATGATAAAATGTATACATTGGGTGCACTTTAAGTGTCTGCTAAATGCATAAATGGAAAAGACTGCTTAGACTTTCTCTAAGTGAGTGCTGACCTCAGTTCACGGTACCCCAGTGACCTGTTTACCTGCGTCTGGTTCTGCTTTCTGTGTCAGGATAGGTCATGGAAAGGCAATGAGGGAGTTCATCTATTGATCTATTCAGAGCATTGGTGAATTCAAACAGACATAGGAATCTGTCACACTGATGCGCAATGTAGTGAGTGAGTGAGAGGGGTCAGAATGTACAACCTACCCTCCAGGCTGTAAGACATACTAAGGTATGTTTACACCTGAGAACGTTACGGATCGTCTGGCACACACTCCACTTTTACCGTAAATGATTGTGTCTTTTACGCTATACATCACATACTTGCAAGATGCAAAAAATGGCAATGTCGTGAAATACAGGCTTGAGCAGTTTGTGGAAAAAGAACACATTCTTTCATAAATTCCTTGGTTCCTCGAATTCGAATTCCAGATAAAAAAAGACTGAATGGAAAGAAAAACAAAAACAAATAAACAAAAAACAGCAGGCCACTACATTTGGACTTTTGATTAACACACAACTTCATTTGTGTACGAGCTAGTACACAAACGGAGAGTCGCAGTCTCAACCTCACCCTCAAACAAACACGAGAGCGATCGCTCATTTCCTGTTCTTCCCGTTACCTAACAGTGAAACGAGAGCAATTAGTGCCCTGTGAAGTCAGCCCGAAAATAGTCAGAGCCCATGCAGGATAAATAAACCAGCGGACCTACCGCAGACTGCCTCATCCCCAGGACATCTTTAAATAGATCCAGAGCTGGAGGAGAAGACCCGACTCAGACCTTCTTGATTCTCCATGTGAACTTATATACAGTACCAAATTCTGCCATCACAAAAATAATTCCAAAATTCCTATTTATTGGAGCTGAACTCATAGTAGATGAGTGGATACCGAATAGTAAACAAGACCAATTGTGGATTTTGCCCTTTTCAATTGAAAGGGTTCATAAATCACCCCCTTGGCATTCTTGACGATCCATCAGAGGCTTTTGTGAGGGTCTCTTTTAACCTGTGGTTAAGTCTTTAGCCACATTTCAACATTGGCCATTTAGTTTCTGACAAATGTTAAAAACTGTGGTTTTGAGGTGACACGTTCTTACCATGAAACACCACTGAAAATCTTCAGGGAAGACAATGGCTGGGAAAGAAGATACCCTGCTCTGTTGTTAAGTGGAAATGGTTTGTACAGAAGCTCAGATTTATAGTGGGCACGGTTACCTTCTCATTCAGAAAAGCTTCGAGATGACAGATTTACTCGAATAAATGGGCAAAACAAACTTTATAAAGATTTATTCTTAACAGAATTCCAGAATGGTGGTGGCGAGCTCAGGTCAATCTACAAACAAGTTGATCTATACACACATTAGGGAAATGACAATTTGGCACCTCCATTTCACCTAACCTGAATGTTTTTGGACTGTGGAAGGAAACCCGGAGTTCCTGGAGTAAACCCATGCTGACACAGGGAGAAGATGCACACAGAAAGACCTCCCCATCCAGCTGGAGTTCGAAACTGGGGCCTTCTTGTTGTGAGGCAACAGTGCTACCCACTGAGCCACTGTTTTGCCTACATGCAACTGCTTATGGCATTACACTGTTACTCCTAAGTAAGATTGCATACAGCTTATCCCCGATTGCACTGCGCGGAGTGGAAATGTTTGGTGACCAGACACAGGCATTTTCAAAGCAGGAATTTAAAACAGATTTTTTCTTATCTAAACTATTTAGGGTTGTGCCTCGCATCAAAATTACTGGCTCAGTCCTGGTTACTATCTATATATCAGGCCTGTATTTAAAGGATCATTCCTTACCAAGCTAGTAATGGGGGGGGGGCAGAATACTGATATTTCTGACAATAAGCAAGAAGGATTTGCGTCACAAGCTTTAAGAACAACTGGAAACATTCCTTTATGAGACAAAACGTTCTGAAATCATCAAGGACTGTTGCTGTATTAATTCCTAAACCGTTATGGCTGTCAGATGTGACACGGAGTAATTTTTGTCTCCTTTGGAGTGACTCAAGTTTGTGGAGTTGTGAGATGTCTTGCCGATGGCTCGGATCCATGGAGGGCGTTGTGTCTAGCAGGAACGGATGAGGGAATGGTTCCCTAAGAAGCGAGCCATAAGGTATGCGTGACACGCGTAGTCACATCACTCGCAGCTGCAAATCTCACAGTATACAGCAACAAAGGACCTACAATCCAAACAAATCTATTCAATGCACAAGTAGAGCAGCATCATAAACCGGCCAAATATGCGTCATCTTGTAGCCGAACAACATCTCTCTTGTGCCGCAGTGCAGGTGGAGTCCCTACACATCATGAACCTTGTAAATAATATCTTTGAACATTGCGACTTTCTTTGATGCTACAGTATGTAGGTCTGCACCAAAGAAAACCTAGTTTATAACTCTAGAGATATTGAAATCAAAGCATGTTTTTGTAATAAATGAAACAAGTTGTTTCCCAGAAGGATGGAGTAGACCCAACTGAATGTGAGGTTAAATGAGATTAAGTGAACTTAAAAGGTTGAAAGTGATCAGACTTTTAATGATGGCATAAATAAACTTCTTTGGAGGCAGGATACCTGAGGTCTGTGAAGGTATGATCCTTTATGAGTAAAACCATGGCATGCTCTTACTTGCCAAACTGCTGGTGAACATCAAAGAGAAAAGACATAAGAGATGATCCGCTCCTTTGAATGTGGACAGTTTTTCCGCTTTGAGAGCATGGACCACGTGACTTAATAATCATGTCTGATGAAAACAAGTGAAAATATGTCACGGTTTGCAGTGCATCTTAGATTCATGTTTCAAATCGTTTTTTTCGGCTTTGACACGCGAATTAGGATAACCAAACCCATGCACGGCAGCACGAAAGCAAATGTTTATGGAAAAATGATCGTGCAGTCTTCAGCAGCATCACGCATTGCTCGCCGTGCATCTTCTGTAGAGGCTGCAGTAGCTCCAGGGAAAGGGTGAAGGGGAAGAAGTGGAGGGTGTTTCCTCCACCCAACCTGCAGCTGCTTAAGATACTCGCCACTGGGGACACAGGAGAAAATTTATTGCAATAATCATCTCTCTAGGCAATGCATTAAATAGCGCACTACCGCTTTGAAAAATCTTTGAAAGACATTCTCTTTGATACTTGATTAGAGAGTGAGGTTTTCTGGAGGAGACAAACACTTCAGTCTTAACATGTAGGGAGATGTTGGATAAAATCTTTTTTTAACTTAATGCACTTGATTAGATGTTGGGGATGAATGAGAACTTGATTCTGTTTTTGAGTTTGATACTCTAGAAAAAGTAATTATGTTTTGAATTATATGTTGAAGGTAAAACATGTAATTTTTCCTTAATCTAATCCAGGCTTAAATAAATTGTACCCCCCCCCCCCCCAAAAAAAATGATGTCATTAAATTCTCACCTTGCTCATGAAGTTAGAAACCTATATGATATTGGAAGAATAATAACAGAGGCAGTTGAAGCACTGAAGAGTCGTGTAAGTGATCCACTCTATATCAACATATATTTTTATGTTACTTTAACTTAACAAATTAAGTTAAACAATTTCAACTTGTTTTTCCTAAGTTATGTCAACTTATCACAAGTTAAAACTTTAAGAAGTAGTATGAATTGACTTGCATAATTAAAGGGGACATTTCACAAGGCTTTTTTAAGATGTCAAATAAATCTTTGGTGTCCCCAGAGTACATATGTGAAGTTTTAGCTCAAAATACCACATAGATAATTTATTATAGCATGTTAAAATTGCCACTTTGTAGGTGTAAGGAAAAATGTGTCCTTTTGGGTGTGTCCTTTAAAATGCAAAAGAGTTGATCACTGCACTAAATGGATAGTGCAGATTAAGGGGTGGTAGATCCCCTGCTGAAATCACAGGGGAGCCAAATTTCAGTTACCTGTTTTTTCACATGCTTGCAGACACTGGTTTACCAAAACTAAGTTACTGGGTTGATCTTTTTCACATTTTCTAGGTTCACATTTTCTAGGTTAAACATAGCACTTAAACATGGGAAAGTCAGATTTTCTTCGTATGTCCCCTTTAAATTTCATGCTGCAATTTTTTACAGTGCATATGACTTGTGCGCTATATTCCACAGTTTCATTTTCATGTAATAATTCTGGCTACAGCAGAATGAGGTTGTTAATACAAGGTCAAAACTTTAAGTTTCAAACAGGAAATTGTGTTTCTACAGCTGGGACATGAAGCAGGTGTGCAGGACAGGAACCATCTTACCCCAGTATTAAAATAGGAACACTTTAAAATACCGAAGTAGCAAGACACAAATACCAGCCCCCCCATAAAAATAAAGCCTAATAATACATATTGAACCGGCTGTACTCGAACCTGCACTGAACAGGATTCGAAACGTTGATCGGTCAGGCATAAGTCTGTCACTAGAGCACCTCTTGAGATGGGGAGTGAGGTTTAAGTGTAATTTATAGTCATGCGTAGGTTATGCGTAGGCTGTGCATAGCTTTGCGTAGCCTGATGATGCGCACCGCGCCAAAATGTTAACAACGCGTCTATTCTACGTGGACCACAAGCGCTGTGATTGATCCACTAAAACCCCTCCCGTCAGGTAAAAAATCTGTTGCATTCTTCATAGGCATTTCAGCTTGCGACGATAAGAACAAAGATGGGCTAAGTTGAGTTATTTAACTCAAACTGCAACAAAAGTAACTCTCTATTTACCTCCATAACTGCTGGTCTTCTCAAATCATACACAACAGGCTTCTTCTTCTTCTTCGTTTGTGGGTTTCTGTTTCTTCTTTGGCTGTTGCACCGCTACTGTGGGTTACACGCGTAGATACTGCCTACCAGCGGTCTGCATGTGTAATCACTTCGACGTGGATGACGACACAGAAGTAAATATGAAAACTGACACGTAGCCTACGGCATCGAGGACCTATTCTGAAGTATAATGAGGCCTTAAGTCCTGTAGTGTGATTTCGAATCTCCATGAACATGAGGATCAGCAGTTTTGGAAGCATTTGATGAGCTTGACTTAGCCTGAACAAAATGGAGAATGACGCTAAGCCTAGGAAAAGTACTTTTAACACGCAGAGTAGCTACTGGCCTCAATAAATTTAGCTCTAAATGCGCTCTCTGTCAGATCTGACAGAACGCTAGTCCACACATTAGCCCTCATCAGCAATCACACAGACATATTTTAATGTCATATGCCAAAATTTGGTAAAACTAACCCACAGAGACAGATCTGGGGTTATTCTGTCTTTCCACATGGTTGCTCCTCATAACACACACTTGATCTACTCATCATTCTACTCATTGATATTTGTGGCTCCGTCTTCCATATGAATAGCAATTTGCTCTTGTCTTTCTGACTTTTTCTCTCGTTTTCTCCCTTCACGACCGCAAATTGCTGTCATTATGTGACGCATTGCAGTGGTGATGGCTAACCAGAGTCTGGCCTGTGGAGAAAACCACGACAAGCGAATTAAGAGCGGAGGGAAAATAAGAGCCTGTGTGTGTGTTGGGACCACCCAGACTCTCATAACCAGAGGGTAGGACCACAAGCAGGAGCGATTCTGTTCTGCGGCCCGCATCTTTGTCCCTCGCTTTCTGTCTCAATTCATTTCTTCTATTCAGTCTGTTCTCAGTCCCACGTTTTAGTTGTATAAACTGAAGCCAAAGTTACATGACTCTTTAAGTTCATTTTTTAGGCTAAATACATGTTTCTGTCCATATGTCATGGGTGGAAATTTAAGGAATAGGCTGAGGTTAGTAGTAGTATTTAAGAGATAGGAAGGAAGAACACAAATGGGGATTTTAAGGTTGATTTTAAGTAGAAAAAGATCCTTAAAATCACAAATGCTGCTAATGATCTTTTCAGAGTTTTATGTAAGCACAAATAAACATGTTTTACTATTCCAGCTTTACAGAACTGGACCGAATGTGCATTCTTATAAAAAGTGGCCATGTGATTTGCGTGCGCCCTGGCCCTCCAAAGTCTTGCGTCTTTCAAAGACTTCCTCCAAACGTTAATCTCTTCCTCTTAGGTTCCCCCTCTTCCGTATTGCATTCCTCTCCATGCAACAGAAATAGTTTCCATGCGGATTCCCCATTATGTCAGTAGAGCGATGGTTATCGGTTCTGACCCAGGTCAAGGCACACTGTAAACAGGATTGTGGGACAGGCGGGCCGTCGGAGAGAGGAGCCATGCTGAAGCCAGACGACGGGACAAGCCCACTATCAGCCCCTGCATCAGGCTGCTGGCTCCAGACTGCTCCCTCTTAAACTTCACGCAGACCTGCAGACCCACCCCATTCCCCTTCATCTTACCGGGGAGTGGGTGTTGGCTTGGGTGTTGGTTTGTGGCTGATTCACCATGTGGCTGAAGAACAGGCAATGCATGATGGGTAAAAACTACAAATGTAGATACAAGCGCATACCTGGTGATCTTCATTGTGAAGAGATTACAGTATTAACAGCAGTGGGGGAACCTAATTAATACCAAAAACAATATAGATGAGAATTAAGGTCTTGGACATCAGGTGCCCTGGCCAGGAAAACTGGATAGAGGAGTTTGCGCTCCTGAAATTCTTAGTGAGGGGCTACAATGCTCCTTGTAAAAAAGTTAGTCTGGAGCCCTGCAATTACTAGACCTTTAAAATATGGTGGGGGGTTGGGGGGCACTTTAAATGTGGTCACCCTAGCTCTGACATAGTATTGGACACTAATGTGCAGATAGAAATTCACTGGCTCTATTTGAAGTGACAGGGAGTGTGATGACAGGAAGACCGTTGAGATGGATATGGCGCGGTTAGATGTTGCTCACATTGCTGCCGACTTGTGTTTGGCTGCAGGCCAGTGCGATGTTGTTAGGGAACAGCACTGAGTGAAAGATGGATGCCTGTAATTACTCAAAGACCCTGCACGGTTTGAACATCCATTAAGATGTCTATAAGAAGTTCCAAGAGATCTCATCTTGGTTGTGCTATACATTACAGTGTACTATAAATACATGTTAAAATTTAACCGCAATAACAAAATAAGTGTCATTCTTTAAAATATTTACAGAAATCATTGATTAATAATTATTGTTTATATTGTAATACTGATCCTATAATTATTGTATATTAATGGAACTATTTAAAAAATAGCAGTCAAACAAACAACCTTTTTTAATAATGGAAAAAATTTAAGTTATATAACAAAATTATAATAATGTGAACATAGGAGTTTAAAGGGTTAGTTTACTTCAAAATCAAAATATTATCATAAATCACTTATCCCCACGTCTTTCAAACTTGTACGTCCTTTATCATCTTCGTAACACATTTTTTTTTTATATTTTTGAAAAAAACCAGGAGGTTTGTGACTGTCCTACAGAGCTGTTGAACTGATGCTATTCAAGCCCAGAAAATAATAAAAGACATCCCCAAGTCCATGTGCCATCAGTGGTTCAATCAGAATATTGAAGCCACATTCTGGAGTGAACTATTCCTTTAAAAATGTAAAAAATGTTTAGTCCAGTAAACTTACAAGTGTGCAACATGTGACAGCATCTAATAACTTGAGTAAATATCAATGGACTATTTTATATTGTTACTGACCCAATTGGGGACTGTAGGTAAAGTAACGCCGTTGGTGTATAAATGAGTGAGTGAATTTACCATTTTAACTAAATTGAGCAACTAAAGAGACATGCCTTTGTCTGACCATTTTGGCCACACTTAACAGCCAACAACTGTGATGTGTGTGCCAAATTTCTAGTTAATCTAAGCACGCCAAGAGCCTTAAATATGCCTGAAATAAAGGTAAACTTTGACGCAATGCCATGGCAAAAAAATCTGTTCGCAATTTATCAAGTTTAATGTCTTGGCATCATGTTCACTAAGTCTGGTGACAATTGCATGAATACCATTTGAGTATTTAAAAGTAAACTTTAAATATGCAAGCAACTGTAAGCCTTAAATTTGCCTGAAAATAAAAGTTTGATGCAGTACCATGGCAACAGTGTTAAGAGATATAAAAAAATATTTCACAATTTAGCATCTTCAATGTCTTGACATCAAGTTCACCACTTTTGGTGTCAATCGCATGAATCCTCTAGGAGGAGTTTTTAAAAGTTCACCGTATGCAACTGTCAAAAAAATCCACCTTTGTGATATGAGACGCTTCCTTTTTCTATGATTTCGCAATAAATTTGTCGCATTGCCATGGCAGCACCGTTCGAGATATCAAAAATTCCTTTTCAATTTAGCAAGTGCAATGTCTCTGCATCATGTTCACCATGCTTGGTGTCAATAGCATGAATTCCCCAGGAGGAGTATTTAAAAGTTCACCACATGCACTTTTGAAACAATCCAAAATGGCCGACTTCCTGATGGGTGGAGCTAATTGGTTTGAGGGCGAAAGTTGTTAGAACGATGAGATCTAAATACGTACCAACTTTCGCACTTCAGCATACATGTTTGCCCAATCTGTGCACCAATATTTGTTTTTGCATTACATGGGGCGCTACGGAGTCCCCTTGCCACGCCCGTGTTCCAGCATTTGACGGACGACTCTGATGTATGTGGAAAATTTCAAGAGTTTTTGAGCATGTTAAGGGACCCAAAGTGCCCAAAGTGCTTGGTGCTCGGGCCCTAAATATACTTCATCAACATGACTAAATTAACCCATCTTCATTAGGTCACAGCAAAAAAGACATTTAAAGTATTTTTGAAGTTTTTTTAACCAAACAATGACAATAATGTCCATATGTTACAATTTCTATAGTGTCATTGCACTATATTCGTAAATATATTAAAGGTGCTGAAAAGATTCTTTAGTGATGCCATTGAAGAACCATTTCTGGTTCCTCAAAGAACCATTCAGTTAAAGGATCTTAGAAAATAATTTCTTTCTTACCTTTTTATAATCTAACGAACCTTTGATTAATTACAAAGAACCATTTAAACAGAAAGGTTCTTCAGATGTTAAAGGTTCTTTATGGAACCATAGCGCCATTTTTTTCTGTGGAATCGTGAATCCCCTTTATTTTAAAGAGTGTAGTTTAGTTTAAGTGAATGTTGGCATTTTTGCCATGTTGCTGGGTGCTCTGCACATCTATCTAGACATTTAATTCTGTTTGATTTGATTGGAATGATACTATTAAATTGAAAAACCTCCATCCATTCCCCAAACCCTATTGTCCTACGCAGAGTTGCAGGAGGGCTGGAGCCTATCCCAGCAGCTCGGGCCACAGGCAATTTTAAAACATGGGATAAAAATCTAAATTAATTCAAGTTGACAGCCTCATGTAAACTATCTCTTAATCCCTTGCTGAACAATGCTTAACTTAATTTCTAACAGTTATTTATTTCTGTTCTGTTTGGCATTATTATTTTCTTGCTATAATGGAGTTTATTTTATTGCCTAAGTCTTTTATACTCTTTTATTACTAAATACTTCCTCATATTACCACATAATCATAGTTTTAGTTAAAGTTATAGAGGTCGCTACATAAACGGACTAACACAAGTAAATATTTTTTATTGGTGTACTCTGTATTTGCTTATAAACCATTGGAATATGGAAACTGTAAAGTTTGAGCCTCTTTTATTAACTCTGTTTTATAACATTTTCAACACAAATCTATCTCGCATTAATAAATATCTGCCACAGTGTTACAGTTTTACCAATTTTATATTCGAAACAGCCCTGCAATCCTATTATAATGCACCATGAAACCCAGCTTTCCAACAGCCTTCTCCACATATCACGTTTCCATTTACTAAATCATTTAGCTCAGCACAACTTTAGCCAAAAGCCACCAAGATCACTGGAGGATCAGCCTCTGTCTTTGTACTGGCTAGGAATTTCATTACTCAATTAGAAATGACAACATTAGTGTTGGTTCATAACCTCTGGATTAGTTGATGGCCCTCATCCCAGGACGTTATGATGACTGCACAGTTCATCATTGGCTTCATCCACGTTTCTAAGGAAGACAGACTAAGAAAAACATGTTTTGAACAGCAACAATGGTGTCGAGAAACTAAAAACTTCCTGCAATGTTATGGTGCAGCTCTAAAATCCATGTTCTTCTAGGAAATAAAAAGACAGTTGACTATGGGGCTGTCCACACGGAGACGCGTATCACTGTATACGTATACATTTGTTATCGTATTGGCATTTCATCCACACGTATCCGGCGTTTTGGGAGACTGAATCCGCTATTTTTTGAAACCGGGTTCTAAAGTGGATAAATCTGAAAACGACACCCTTGCGGTTTCGTCTGTACAGCCAATCCGTATATTTTGTGAAGCGAAAACGTCATCACATCACGTGTCGGCAGCATCACACGTAACAGCAACAACAATAACGTCGGATTACGTGATTGTGTTCGTGCTACAGAAGCTACTAAAGCCTACTAGCTTTATTACAGCAAAATCTATTGCTTCTATGCAATTGTGGTGACCAACAAGCGATAATGGACAACACCATACGTTGGCTATGCGCATGCTCAAAGTCTTCTTCTCCGTGTATAGTGTATATCTGTGGCAGAATTACAGCGCCCCATACTGGTCCGGCATATATAATACACCGCTTTCAGTCGGTTTCAGTGGTTTCGTGTTTACGGATTATTTTTTTAGAGCAAGGAAAAAAAATTATCGGATAGGGAATGCACCGGCTTCGTGTGGATATAGCCTATGAAAGATCATCAAATATAATTATTTAGCGTCAACAATAAATACTGAGGAACAGAAAACTTGTTTTATAAAACGGGCAGTTCTGGTTCTTCATTCTGATTGGTTGAAACGCGTTCTAAGCCGTGATAAAATACACCGGTAACCTCACGGTTCAGACCACATTACATAAGTATCACTGCGCCACTGTTGCTGCATACTGATTTAAGAAAATAAACACCATTGTCTTTAATCATATTTTTAATTTGTCTACAATTGCACAATTAATGGCGATATCCAGATAACTGTCAATTAATATTGTGGAGTCATCTCGTCGATAAAGAGAAAACGTTGTCTGAGGAGTTTATAAGTCAAGTTCATACGTCCGCTATTATCCACTGGGGGGCGATCTTACCCAACTTAAACACTGACGCATTCACTCAACACTGAAAACAGCGTGTTTTCATCAGGCTCTGAATCTGATCTTACAAAAGTTATTCACAAAAATTGAATTATCTCCGCTTTTAGCTGAAAATTTGAGAGGTGATAAGAGAACAAATGAAGGTAGGATGAAACGTTTTTTTGTTGGTTTTTGTTTGAAAGCGGATGGTCTGTTCTTTCATTTGATATTTTATGTTTATTTAAAGAAGATCATTTTTTCTGCAAGGCTTTAAACTAAAACTGGGTGGCAACTTTAAAAAAAAACGCTGACGGGGAAAGAGTTAAACATGCTTCCAAACATATGATCATCACTTCAACGGTTGCACAATATAAATGTTAATGTATAAATTAAATTAGATGAATGTTGATTTATAAAATAAACACCACAGTCTTAAATCATATTTTCATTGTGTCTTTGCTGCATCTCTGTTGGTTGGGAACTGCGCTCTGTTTCAGTCACACTTGATTCTGAGGAACTACTTTGTTTGGCGGAAGAGTAATATTTGTACTAATATAATTACAACTTATTTGTGTTTTATTTTATAAAATCCCTCTAACTTATGCATATGAAGTAACCGTTTTATAAACGCAATAAACCCCCTCGAAGCAGTGGGGTTACAGTGCATTTTATAACAGCTAAGGGGGTTCTCCGCTTCGCGTTGTGCCTAACAAAGCCCCTTAGCTGTTATAAAATGCACTGGTAACCCACTGCTTCTTGGGGTTTATTGCTTTAATGAACCAATACTAACAGAATCAGGGGAGAATTTAGTGATTTGGGGGCCCAAAGCAAATCCATGTGTCGGGACCCCTACTATGCACCCTTTCCTAATGCGATTGCGTCTGTTGCTCAAACAAATTCATAGTTTGGACTCAAAACACTAATATTTGTGGTTGATGAAAAAATAGTGAATCTATGGTATTTTGTTTTTTTATGGGTTAACGGTACATTCACACCGGGTGAAAGCATTAAATCTTGACAGAAGGCTTGACTGAAGCATGGCCAACAGCCAATCACAGTGGCCGCAACACATGCTCCGGTCTTGCATAAACGTAATTGGCTGGCTCTGCCTAGGTTATTTGCATAAGGGGATATGATTGGCTGACGCACGCGTTGCCGCTTGAAAAGTTGAGAAAGGGTCAACATCTGCCGCGAGCAATAGCAGTGACACGGTGCCGACGGATCCACAATTTAGTTCGGCAACGCATGACGTCACCCATTTAAAGTGAACGGGAAGCGTTAACGCGTACGCCCCGTGTGAACGTACTGTTAGGGGAGGAGTTGGGTTAGGTGCTAATAAATGTTTAAAGGATGTAATGTAAATGCAGTTATCCTGCAGTTTAAATTAAAAATCATGTCCCAACATAGGTATATGTCATAATAATAATGGCAAAATGATACACCATTATCAAATTTCAGAGGGGTACCCTGTGCTTTAAAAAGTGTTGACCGAACATTAATTTGTGACAAGTTGGGAGTTAAACAGTGTTGTGCCAGTAGCCTCCCCAAACTAGATAAAATAATGACTGTCTGCCATTGGCCAAACCAACAGATAATCCTGCCCCACAAATATGCTATTGCATTCCTAATAAAGGAGATTCACAATCCAATAGAGCAGTGTTTCCCAAACCTGGTCCTCAAGTACCCCCTCCCAGAAAGTTTTAGACGTCTCCTTATTTAACACACCTGATTCAACTTATCAGCTTGTTAGGGAGACATGTTAGCCATTCTGGAAGGAGGCTGATGAGTTGAATCAGGTGTTGTTTGAAGAACCTTTAACTGAATGGAATTTTTTAAGAACCAAAAAAATTGTTCTTCTATGGCATAGTTTTATTTTTAAGAGTATAATGTCACTAGATCAGTGCCGACAGCACCACAGTGCCCCGGTGTTTAAACTTTTCAGAGAAATCAATCTTGCTTAAGTAGTCGGTTAAAAGATTCTAAGACTTACTTGGGGATAATCAACTGAAGTCCCTAAGGAGTCAAAGATGCAACGGCATTGTGAACAAACACAAAGTAGCTTCCGCTCAAGACAAAGGTGCAGTTATATTCCTGGGGAAGGAGGTGGCAGGCATGAGGTTTCATACGGCCCACCTTTAAAAATACTTTGCCCAGGGACAGATTCTAGATGACAGGGTTATTATGCCAACAATAGCTTAAATAAAGGTGGGGGGAAGAGACAAATAGCAGTCTTAGCTCAGTCACAGCGATATTTCCTGTTCCTGTCAAAGACATAAAGAGAGCTAAGGTGTCAGTGTCAATGTTTGTGCTCACGGTTTGAGATTGTGGAGTTGATACAAGGTGATGATGGGAGGGCAGGAAGTTTGAGCTGATGATATGGTGGGGCTTGTCCAGTCTATACTTGCAGGAATTGCTATAGAAGAGGCCCAGCCTATTTACAAAAGAGCGAACAAAAGGTAGTTTCTGAACTCTCAAAGTGACTTGGGGACTGTACGGATATCAAATTCTTATGAGTGGGAATTCGTGCATGGTTTGCGATCACTCCCACAGAGAATGATGCGTGCGACCACATTGCAGAGATTCCTCCTGCACCATGAAAATCTGCCGGACCCCTGTCCTGTCATCAACCCCCATTCTATAATGCCACAAAGGAGGCATTGTGTTTGGTCCCAGACCCGGGCAGACTGTCCACGAACCAATCATGTTTGGCAAAGTGAGTCTAGTCAGAACAGAAGGATTAACAGGAAGATGAGAGCTAGAGTTGTTAACAGGATGATCTGTACAGGAACTCTTTTAAACCTTCAATGAGAAGCAGTCAAATATGTACAGTATGTAATACGGGCATTATCACGATAACATCTCGTAAAGCCCAAAACGTCAGTTCACTCAAGAATGAAAACGTATTATTTACTCTCCCACTAGTCTGTTTAAATCCATACTGTGGAACACAAATCTGCTTTTTATGCAATGACACATAGTGATCACAACTGTCAAGCTCCAAAAGCAAAAAATACATAAACCGGTAATGATTTCCTTCGATAGTCTACTTTTTTAAACATTTAGGACGCTACTGTACAAGTAATCCTGCAACTTCTTGTCAACTACCAATCATTGGAGTATTAGTTGACTTTCTTCTAACACTTTATTGTGATGATCTACTAGTATCTTTTTAACTACATGTCAACTTATTTCACTAAACCTAACCCCTATCATAACCCCATCCCTAAAGTCCAATTTATAGTTCTGCGTAAAGCCCGGAATACACTGCAGGGTTTTTGCCCTCTTATAAGATCATTAACTTATCACAGTGTGCAATATGGATCGTTTAAACTCTGGTAGGACAGGCATCTAGACTGTACGATGATGACACGGAAGCTTCGGCGGCAGCGTCACACGTTGCGCGACGTGACCAGCATGCGCTCGTGGTAAACAAATACCAGTACGCAGGTCGTAGCAGCAAACACACTGTGCAGTGATCATGCTGAATTTCTGACACTGTCAGAAAACTATCACAGGCTATCTTTGGATGCAAGACCTGGAAAATGTCCGTCTTTGAACCTCTCTCACTGTATAACATAAGACCACCGATGAAGAGCCACAATAACAGAAATCGTGTTGGCAATCTTTCGTCTGGGACAGCCAATAATCGTGCAGTGTATCCTTAGGCTATCTGTAGCCTCTGCATTGCCTGATGTGCACCTCGCCAAACTTTTAACAGCGCATCAGTTCTACGCGGACCGCAAGCGATGTGATTGGTCCACTAGAACCCCTCCCGTCAGGTAAAAAACTGCATCATAGTGATTTCTGTTTGTGACAGTGAGAACAATGATGGGCCAAGTTTTAATTAATTATATTACTATCACTGCTGGTCATCTCAAAACATACACAAGTAGCTGTTTCTTTTTTTCTTGTGGGTTAAACTTGCCAAGCTGCTTCTTCTCTGACGGTCGCGCTGCTACTGTGAAAACACACGTGGATACTGCCTACCAGCGGTCTGCATGTGTGTTTGCACATCGACGCGGACGACGACGCAAAAGTATAAATGAAAACCGACGTCATCACGGCTATGCCGTAGGACCTATGCACAACTATAATGTGCCCTTAACAGTCTACTAATACACTAATAAGATTTAGTTGACATCAAAATGATAAAATTGTGTCATTTTGTCAATAACAAGTTTCTTTAAGTTTTGCTAGGTTATTTTTAACCTAATATTGGGGAAAAATTGGAAAGAACACATGTTGGGTTAATCAGGGCCGGCGCTAGCTATAGACCAATTTAGAGTAGACGTCACAGTTACGTCACTGCAAGCTGCGCGCGCAATGCGGTTGCAGAAAAACGGTGGAAATGAATTAGACACGAGTGAAAAGAGCAAGATAACTCACTGGAAAATGTCCGGTTGTGCTGTTAAGTGTCAGAATAAGAATGCCAAAAAAGATGGCTTTCATTTTTATAGAATACCATCGTCAAATACATCATTTAAAGATAAACGTAGGTGTTTATGATTACAATAAGCCCTTAAACGGACAGAATGGAGCGAGGAAATCATCTGGAAATCTTTTAATAATTAGAATAGAAAATAAGTAGAGAAGATGTCCGGTGTTCTGTCGAAGTCTGTTCCCTCCATGTGTTTCTTATAGCGTTTTTATCATGTTACAATTATAATTTATTAAGGAAGAAATAATAAAAACTGTAAAATTATGAAATATTTAATAAACGCTATTATATATAATACATGATAGTATTGCTTTTACATGTACTTTAGCGATTCAGACTGTAAAAATATTTGATTTAGCAAAAAAGAACAATACATATACATTACATACATGCATATCAGTAGCCAAGCCATTTAAACTTTTGATCTATCTAAAAAAATAAACGTAATGTGATTAAAACGCTATAAGAAACATTGCACTAAAGGGAAACATAAAGGAATCAGACTTCGACAGAACACCGGATCCATAAAAATCACGGTTTAATGCTAAAACACTTCACAACCCTACTGCGGAGCAGTCACTTTCTGCAACCAGTTTGGCTCCGCCCACAAAAAACATCATCTCTGTTTGCAAACACGAAATTGGTCTATAGGCAGAGTAGGCAAATGCCTAGGGCCTCAAGCTTGGAAGGGGGGCCTCCATAACTGCTAAGTCAATGTGCGCTGGTCCGACAATCACTACTGACAGCATTAAATAAAGTTTTAAGGTGAGTTAAACTTTATGCGGCGCCGCCACTGCAAGAATTAAGTTTGTATTTAAAAAAGTTTGTATTTAAAGTCGAACAGCAAACAAAACTGGCGTTACCTAAAGTAAACTGTCTGTATATCTTGTAAGTCCTCTACACTTTATTTTAGTTTTCAAATCATGAAAGTAGTTTGTCTGTTTAACTTCCAGTGGCAGCTGATTTGTATGGATATTTATGGTAGTTTATAAAAAGGTATTGCAATAGTCTGATAGATAACTTTATACTGTATATTGGTTAAGTAAGAGGGAAATTCTTCTTTATACCAAGTTAAAATAAAAAAACAATAAAAGTTGTCTAGGAGGTGTTCACCTGTAATTTTTTTACGGTTAGGGTTTTTGCAATGTACTGTTGTCTTTTTAGTTTTACTCTTTGGAGAAAGCAAAACTGTTATCCTGTGTTATTCCAAAAAAGGTGGTGTTTTTAATAAATGTGACTCCCTTAAAATTTTTAACACATGTGGTTTTGCATAATTTCTAATTACATTTTAGCATAAAGATAATCAATTTGTTGATAAAACTTAATAAAAAGTAAAAGTAATGGGGAAAAACATGTTTATTAGTAGTGCTCATCTGATTTCTTACGCAGTAGAAAAACACGTTCTCACATTATTCTGAAAATTGGAGGGGTGTGAGGGGCCTCCAACATAAATTTTGCCTAGGGCCTCAAAATATCTAGAACCGGCCCTGGGGTTAATAAATAAACCTATGATGAATCTATGCTGGATTGTTTCAATGCCATGCTGGGTTGTTTCAATTCATTGTTGGGTAAACAACAACCCAGCGTAGGTTTATTTATAACCCAATATGTGTTCAATATTTACCCAGCATTATGTTGAAAATAACCTAGCAAAATTTAGAGTGTAGTTTTTTACACTACTGCATTGATTCAGAAGACATATAAACTAATACACTAGTAGCCTACAACCTTTTTTGTTTAGTATAATTTGTTAATACACAACTAAACCTTTCTTAAAGATTCTTCAAAACAATTGCTTTTGTATTGCACAAAAACAGCATATGGGTTTACAATGAAATTTACATATAAATTTTGAAAGAATTTTAATATTGGGGGCTTAAATACAACGTCTCCCAATAAGAGTTCTGCTGTGTGCATTTCTTGTATATTACCGACATCTGGAAAAAACATACTAAAGCTCTCTAACTAAATCCTAAAGCTCACTCTGCTTAGAGTACATCTTGACCCTAAGATGAAAACTTTGTCATCATGCTAAGTATGACGTGGCAGGCCGCAGTCAGCATGCGCTGAGGGCCCAGCTCTCCGCAAACTCCCCTCCCACCCATCCGGTGCTCAGATCTGTGGCCAAGTGCGGTGAGTAAAGCCCGCTCAAAGCTCCATTCCAATAGCAGCCAGATCCGCTGGCAGGCAGGTGATAAATAGTCCCGGCGTTAATGACACTTAATGCTCGCCCAAATCCCTGCAGTAGCATCAAAGACGATAAGAGTCCCTTTGCTAATGCCACTCTATAGAAGAAGGGGATTACAAGGCAGAGAAAAGGAGAAGGGAGTTGATGAGACAACAGCGAGCGGGAGATCACAGTGATGCTCTGCGCCAACAAAGGCAGTGGAGACACGGAGGAATGTCTGGGTGGTGAAGGACGGGAAGGGGTTGGGTCTAGGGGTCCTGGGATGGATCAAATGCGGGAGAAGTGGGGAAGAAGACACTAGAAATGTCTTTATTAAAGAGGCTGAGTCATCCCGATACCCTCGTAAACAGAATAGGGAAGCATGAGGAAGAGAAGCCGGTATTGGGATTGTTTGAAGGACACTTTAAATAGTGTCATCCTGGAGGGGGCTTAGACGTTAGACACATTGTCTCATTTCAGAGAGCTGTGATGTGGCAACTGGTAAGCTTCATAAGAGTTCAGACAAAGTCCAGAAGTGCTCTCTTACAGAATTACAAATCCGTAAGAATTACATATAAAATTGCAGATGAGGTGCTTAAACTGTCATCTCAATTTCCAGAGATTTTCTTTTTTGGTAAGATGATCTTTAAAAAAAGAAGCAGTGATGGAATTGTCCATGTAATTCAAGTATTTCCATGAACTTTTTGTTGCAAACAACTGCAAAGCTTCCCACTAACCTTATTATTCAAATACATTTTCATTAACCAACTTAATTTATCTCATGGATAGACTTTGGCAAGAAACATTTACATAATATAGTACATCAGCTCGATATTTGCAAATCTTTCTTCACCCATAAACAGTGCTTGTCAACTGCTAGGTCACGACCCAAAAAACAGACCTGTCCGAGAACTTGTGCTACCTTGATGGGTTGTTGTCACTTGACTTGACCGGGATCATGAAAACCTGTTGAGATGCAGTGGCCAAAATCATCTGGCATTACTGAAAAATGACACTGTGCCAAAGTTGTCCACTTTAGGTTTCCAGACACTTCAAACAAATGCTAAAAGCCACTGGCATGTATGAGTCAAAGGCTAACGGTTATTGTATAGAGTCAACTGCCTTTTTGTGAATGCTTCTATGCTTGTATGAAGTATGTAGGACTATCATTCCACTTCCTGTGAGTATTGTCAAACGTGGCGACCTTTGACTCATGCCTCCGGTCCGAACTGCGTCATCTTTTGTCAATATGCAAAAAGCGGTTGATGGAACAGAACAATGTCTGTTCTGCCTGTGTGCTTGTGGGAGGTAAAGGGAATTCTGGGACATAGTGAGCCTTCTGTGTTGAAGTACATGTGTGTTGTGTAGCTGGTGTTTGTGTCACGTTTAAATTTCTTTGAATTAAATTCACCATTTAAGCTTAAAAATCACACAAAAATCCTCTGGGGGCCTATTTTATTTAAACTGCACAAAGCCGAGACATTTATGTTAGTGATTGAACATTTCACTTGAGGGCATTCATTTGATAGAGATTTCGAAAAAGATCAACGATTATTCATTTTAGATGGACTTGAAAGGGTGCAATGAGGAAAAATACAGTACAATATCAATCTAAGATTGCATCTATTTCAATGTAGAGATCAAGGTAAAAAATCTGATAAGCGGGAATCTGTAGCCCTATCAGTGTGTGTGTGTGTGTGTTAAACTGAATGACATCCTTCCAATGCCCCAAGGGAAAAAGAATAAAGCACAGCTCCCATGACGTTTCCACAGACTAAACATCCAATTTCGCCACCCAGACATCTGACTCTCTCTCTCTTTCCCTTCTTCTTTTTAAACCATTAAGCATTTGTGGTATAAGGAAAATAAAGGCCGGCCAATAAGAATTCATCTTTTCCACCCTCATTCTTTCTGTCCTCATTTTCTTTCTCTTGTTCCCTTTCCTGTTCTTCTTCTTTTTACTTCTGCTCCTGTGTTTTTTGCTCAGGTGAAAGAGTGTCCTCTTGTTCATTGTGCCGGAGTGAAAGGGAGGCCCTCGGCGCAACAAAAGCCAGAATATTTATCTCAGGAAGCTTGACAGTATGTCATAGAAAAACATGTCTGTAGAAAAACAGAGGGAGGGGAAGTTAATATTGTCTCCTCCTTCCTGTGTCATTGTGAATTTGTGTAAGGAGAATGTCAAGCCAGACGGCTTTTCAGTGCTCGAGAAAGGACAAATATTGTTCTTTTCTCTTTCGGTTTTCTGCAGTTTTCCATACATTAGGGTCATTTTGTATACACTTTAAAGTTGGGCTTGTTTAATTCACCTCAGCCGATTACATAATTAAAGTTGCATGTTTTTCTTTTTTGATCACTCTGCAAACATTTCCTTTTCAAATTCACCCTGGTACTTGTTTCCAAATACACCTTTCGATGATCAAAGGAACTTACCAAGCACTCAAAACCATTCCTGTTTTTAATAGCCGATCATTGGCTGGGATGCATGTCGAGACTTGCGTATGAACATAGAGACTTTTGATTGGAGAGAAGAAAAGGGTTTAATGAAATAGTTCACCCAAAAAAAAAAAATTTACTAATGTCTCTCAAAACTTTTTTCTGTGAACCACAAAAGGTGAACTTTGAGTTATTTTCCAAGCAGGTCACAGAGGTCACATCACATAAGCACATAAGCATATATAAGTCTTAAGCAGCTATACATTAGCTTTATATGTCAGGAGCATACAAACATTTTGTATAAAGTATTTATCCATAGAATTTTCTTCCAGTGAGCTGTTCACAACAGTGACTGAGGCAACACTTACTGACAACGATGTAATGAAAAACAGAAAGTTTTTCCTTTGCATAAAAAGAAATCACACATGACAGCATTGTCAAACAATCTACGTTTAAATCGATCTACAAAAACGACTTTAAGCGCTGTAACATCTGTGCCAGGCCAGTAGTTGGCGATCTTACTTTGTAAAGAAACACTGCATGCCTGCCCACATACACATTCTTCTACAAAGCGATAAATACAATCAAGACAACGAAAGCGTTAATCGGTTATGTTTGGACGGACAATGAGGTTGGTTTATTATTAGTGACCCTGTACTACAAAGCAGCAAAATTATGTAAACTTTGTTAGAAAAGTGTTGTTAAACTCAATATCACAAGCAGGACAAACAGTAGAGTTCCTGTAGGCTGCCATTGTTGTTCTGGTTGTCAATAACTCGCAAATACCTGTAGACTGAAAACAAAATATGCATGACATTACTGATTTTGCGTTTTTGTCTCAACTTTTTCCCCGCCAGCTTTTTAAAAAAAGTTGCCAGCCAGCGGCAGCATTTTTCATGATTTTTACAAAAGTTTAATTGAATAGTTTTCTTCTTATCACCTCCCAAATATGGGTAGGTTTCAAAAACACCCAATTATGAGCAAAAATCAGAGATAATTGCATTTTTGTAAAGGACTTTTGATAGAGTACAAGAGTAAGAACTCCATGTATGTTTTGTGGATCGCTCTGAATTGGATCTCTTTCATATGAGGCGTTGCTTCCGGGTTGTATAAATTGCCGAAAAATAGTGGTATTGCGGATTGCCGGAAATACTCGTCATTGGCAGACAAGTGTCTTCTCTTAAATGACGAGTTAACTCGTCAATGAAAAACGTGCACTTTAAAAGCACTTTTGTTTTCAAAAGTTTCCAGTTTTTTGTTAAAAACAAGTTATGTCACTCAATTCTTTATATCGAACTGGATTGATTTAGCTTACCTGGACTTTTTTGAGTAAGCAATTTTTTTAAAGAATGTGTGTAAAAAAAGTGCAGGAGAAGTTAAAGTTCAAGCGAGAGAGAGTGTAAGAGAGAGAGATGTCTGGAAGACCTGCTTTTCTTTTTTGGGGTTGACTGGAGAACAAGGACTAGAACAGCAGTGTTAACGACAGAGCTATTGAAACGGATCCAGGGCTTTGAAGACGACAGCAGCACCTGAGGACGGCCTGTTTATCTTGTGGCTTTCCACCAGTGGCCTAGGATTCACAGAGCTGTGTAATGTTTACCTAAACATGTCAGCTTTTAAAGCTGGAGGGT
Source organism: Paramisgurnus dabryanus (assembly GCF_030506205.2). Lineage (NCBI taxonomy): Eukaryota > Metazoa > Chordata > Actinopteri > Cypriniformes > Cobitidae > Paramisgurnus > Paramisgurnus dabryanus. The sequence continues at coordinate 25,354,389 of NC_133357.1, forward strand.
GATGAAGGGGAGGATTAGCTGTGCCAGCCTGAAGGAGGACGAGAGCATGAATGGAGCAGAAAATACTTAAGGACAGAGAGAGAGATTGCGAGACATTGAGAGAAAAAGTAAAGGGGGGTGGTTGTAGTAGCTTAGTGGGTGGGAAGTAGTTAGGAAGAGAGAAAGGTCAAACAGTTTGGATTTGATGGGACAGAGATAATTTATGGTCCCTGTTTTAGAGTAGAGAAAACATATCTTGTGGTAATGTGGTTGATATAAATTCTCATCGTAGATGTTGCAGATGATTCACAACAGCACAGCAGGGTTTCGGAAGTAATGTCTCATTTATTTTCTACAAAGAGAAAAGATTTTAAGGAAAAGTACCATGAGCTCAAAATGTACTTAGGCAATGATATATCTGTCTGTGAAATCCATAGGTTGTGTGACTTCAACTTTATGTTGTAGCTTATGAAATAAATGTAAATTAATAAAAACAATTTGGTCAAAGTAGCCATTGTGCAGTGGTAACCAAAAGCCTGTCCAACATAAATCTCATTCAAATAGCACTTTGGTCCCAGAAAATTTCCATTTAAATTGGCAGAGAGCCTTCTGTATGAACACAAACAAGTTCCGTAAATGTTCTGGGATCACTCCCGTAAACGAGACATAGTAACATTGCCGTAATGTTTACGGAAAGCATTCTGTGTGAACAAATGGCAGAAACAATGCCATAAGGGGCATGCCATAGTGAGGATGTGCGTGTCAATGCAACAAGAAGTTATCGTTCAGCTCTGTGACACGGGGGAAATTAAAAGAAGATTAAAGGGACATTCCACTTTTTTTGAAAATATGCTCATTTTCCAGCTCCCCTAGAGTTAAACATTTGATTTTTACCATTTTGGAATCCATTCAGCTGATCTCCGGGTCTGGCAATAGCACTTTTAGCATAGCTAAGCACAATCCATTGCATCTGATTAGACCATTAGCATCGCGCTAAAAAATAACCAAAGAGTTTTGATATTTTCCTATTTAAAACTTGACTCTTCCGTAGTTACATTGTGTACTAAGACCGACAGAAAATTTTAAGTTGTGATTTTCTAGGCAGATATGCTAGGAACTATACTCTCAAACGGGCGTAATAATCAAGGACTTTGCTGATGTAACATGGCTGCAGCAGGCGTAGTGATATTACGCACTGCCCGGAAATAATCCACTTGGTTACTTTCAATAGCAGGGAACTATTTTCAGGCAGTGCATAATATCACTACGCCTGCTGCAGCCATGGTACATCAGCAAAGTCCTTGATTATTACGCCAGAATGAGAGTATAGTTCTTTGCCATATCTGCCTAGAAAATCGCAGCTTTTAATTTTCCATTGGTCTTAGTACACGCTGTAACTACAGAAAAGTCAAGTATTAAATAGGAAAAATATCCAAACTCTTTGGTTATTTTTTAACGCAATGCTAATGGTCTAATCAGATTCAATAGATTGTGCTAAGCTATGCTAAAAGTGGTACCGCCAGACCCGGAGATCTACTGAATAGATTCCAAAACGGTAAAAATCAAAAGTTTAACTCTAGGGGAGCTGGAAAATGGGCATATTTTCAATAAAAGAGGAGTGTCCCTTTAACATTCATGAAATGTCTGTAAACTGGACTAAAACAGAGATCCAGGAGCTCCTTACAGTCCGCGCTGAAGCTCAAATCATTCATCAGCATAACAAAACAGCGCATCATGCTCTCCTTATGATCTTATCATAAACAAAAATGCACGCGCATGGTTTCATGGGAGAGAAATCACGGATTATAAGCACTTCAAATGCTGCAGAAAAAACTAAGTGCAGGACTTTAAATACGTCACGTGTCTTAACATGATCTTTACGACGTGTATAAATGCAGACACAGATTCTGGAAAATCATTGGCAGTGTGAATGAACCAAAAATCAAACGATCCCGGATAAATCCCAGTCGCATTTTCCGTGTATTTTCTGTAATCTGTGTTTAAAAAGGGCTATATTAATGTACTGATGATCTGGTCGAGCTTGCACAAAAATGTGTTGAATGTAGTTCAGAAATTACTAAAAAAAGTTAAAAACATGACATGAAGCCTATGATATGAATCAAGAGCAGTGTGTTTTGTGTAGAAAGGTGTCTTTGGGCTGTTTGCAGCGTTATTGCCTGGTGGTCCATTGTACAAAAAGGAACCCCTATCCTCACTGTGACTCTTAAAGGGCAACTATGATTTTTTTCTTTATCTCATGTTATGCCGTGAAGCTGTAACACCAAGCACTTTTTCCTCTCCGGGGTGGTCTCCTCTGAAGCTAGTGTAAAGACACTTTGAGAAGCTTTGGCCCCTGACTTACAGGAAAGTGTTTGTGACTTATACGCATAAGAGCGTCTGTGGAACGGAGACAAAAAACAGGAAACCTGCCAACAATGCTCAGATTGTTCCAGAAGTGCTGATAAATGGATTTCTGTCATCAAGGGGGCAAGAAAGACAGAATATCTCTAATGAACGTTCCTCACTCTAATGAACACATGCGGTGGCCTTATCAGCAAACAATGAGGCACCGGCTAGAGCATTAGCTTATCAGTTTGCGGTTTGTTGTGTGTGTGAGGCCGGAATTGTTCGGCGATTACGGGGAACGATTTCCGAGCTAAGTTCAATCTTGTTATTTTGGGTCCCTGGGTCTCTTTGATAAGCCATTACGTCAGCTCGGCGTTAATGATGAATTGAATCATAGCTCCGACCTCCACACGTTGTTTGACCCGAAAAGGTCCTGAGGTTCCTCACTATGGAGACGGTACCAACTTCTCCCAAACAGGATCCTAATCTTTGCATCTGACTGACTTTTCCACCTTCCCCATATTCTTATGCACCACAGCAGGAATTTTGCATTTGTCAAGTAGAATTCCCAGAAATGTCCTTGTTGTTCAACATGGACTAGTCCCAAATCCTTTTGTTAATGTGGTAGGTCTGACTCAGGGATTGAAGTCACCATTATCTTGAAATTCATCATCTCCATCATGGTCATCATCATCTTCGTCAAATTCTGAAATGGGCTTAATAATGTTTTTGAAGGTGGGATACACTCAGCATGCTTGAGGTTTTCCAAGTATCAGTAGTGGAAACTATACTTTCTCACACTGATTCTCTAAATGACTGTATTTTAAAGTGAGGAGCATGCCAGGGTTGTCATGATGAGCTGGTGTGAGGCAGTGAAGATTAAAGCATACCTGTGCCAGGGTCTGGCGGAGGAATCGAACCCTCAAAAGCCACTTCAAAGACCTCCTCTTTCTCTCTTTCTTTGCTTTCACACAATATATATATTTATGCCACAGGGCTGTTGAATGCTTTATTTTGATTGGCTGAGAAATGTTCCACGGGTGTTGATTATTTTTCTTTAAAACGCACACCTAACTTGTCAAATGTCTTAATATAACCACCAAAGCAAGTTTGTGGTAACTTTGGTAAAAGTGGAAAAATTTACTCCGGTCCTTTGAATTAATTGAAAATATTGCACACCCAAGGTGGTAATGCGGCATGTTGCGAAGTTAGCCGTTACATCGTAAGTGTGCATTATTTTCAAATAATTAAGCTTGAAACACATTTTTCTAGTAATCTGAACTAGCAGACATGCTATAGTAGCTGTTTAGTTTGAGTTGTCTGTACTAAGCTTAAACTTTACTCAAGCTTTCATGTACTTTCTGTGTATTCTGTGTATGTTAAGTTTTACTAACTCAAATACGATTAGTTAATTTACTAGAAAATGTACCTGTTTACACAAGTTTTCTAAGTAAACTCAATTTATTACTTGCATGGACTTCACGAGTTAAGGCAAGCCTTATGATCCATACGATCCCAGGATATTTTGAGAATATTCCACCGAACATCTTGACCGTCTGACCTCACAATGTCACCACCAAGGATATTGCTCACATTATAGTTATTTTGACAATTAAAGTTCAACCCTAATTTCAAAACATATGTTTGAGATATAAACTTATTTCCAGGGTTTTGTACACACTGCATATATTTCCTTCTCTTAAATTGCTTCTGGCTTCTGAGGGCATACAATGGTGATATATCTGGAAGTATAGTGAATATCCAGACTCATTTTTTTGCATCTTTTAATCTTCAGCATAAATACTGGCTGAAGATCAACAGTCAAAAACTTGAGTTAAACGTATGTTTAAATTCAAGAAAGAGCATCTCAACGTGAAGTCTGTCCCCCTAGACAGGTTTGTATTGTGTAATTTATCCTCAAAGGGCTAAAATTCATTTTTAACCTGAATTTCACCTCAGCCCAGAGCGTGAGAATCACAGAAAACATGGCAGAGGCAGACGGATAAGTTTCAATTTCACTTCACAACAGTGTTAGAAATTAACTGAACAAGATTTGATTAATTCTTTCTGATCACTGCTTTCACATAGCCGTTCGTTCACTCTAACACTGCTATTTTCAAGCTATGGTTGGGTCAAAAAGGGACAAACACAACGTCTGGGTTAAATTAGCCCAGAAAATGTTTGTATTTGACCCATCCATGGGTTAAAACATCCCAGCATAGGTTAAATTATAAACCAGCAACAGGTGGGTTTGTCCCTTTTTCGACCCAACCATGGGTTGAATATACTCCAGAGTGTTTATGACACAAAACTGAATCAATTAACAGAAAGCATAATTGTTTTAGCAAAAAAACATAAAAGAGGTGGTGTTATTAAAGGGACACTTCATTTTGTTTGAAAAAAAATCCAGCTCTCCTAGAGTTAAACATTTGATTTTTACCGTTTTGGAGCTGAACTCCAGGTCTGGGTGCAACACTTTAAGCATAGCTGAGCACAATCCATTGAATCTGATTAGACCATTAGCATCGCGCAAAAAAATTGAGTTATTTAAAGGGCTATTTAAAACTTAACTCTTTTATAGTTACATTGTGTATTAAGACCGACATTAAATTAAAGTTACGATTTTCTAGGCAGATATGTCTAGAAACTATACTCTCATTCTGCCGTAATAATCAAGGACTTTGCTGCCGTAACATGATACAATGATATTACGCTGCTATTGAAAGTAACCAAGGGGACTATTTTCGGGCAGCCATGTTACAGCAGCCAAGTCCTTGATTATTACGCCAGAATAAGAGTATAGTTCCTAGCCAATTCTGCCTAGAAAACAGCTCATTTTTATTTTTCGTCGACCTTAGTACACAATGTAACTACTAAGGGAGCTGGAAAATGAGCATATAAAGAGTTTAGTTGCAAAACGAGATAACTCTGTTTTTTTCAACTGCAGTTGAAGTTAGAAAAATGTAAGTTAAAAAATATTTACATTTTAGGCGCTCCCAATTAAAGTAGTTTTTTTTCAATTGATTTAACTTTTACTTATTGAGGCGGTACCCATTCAAAAAATACACATTTACACCTAAAGAGCTCATATAAGTACCTCAAAGTAACAGATTGGTACCAAATCTGTACCTAAATGGGTACACTCTAAAAAATTGGTGCTAAATACAGTAGCACTAAAAGCTTGTAATCATAGGGGAACCATTTTTTAGTGCTATATAGCACCTGTAAAGCACCTTTGAAGAACTATCCGGGGGTGATACTGTATAGCACCACTATAGCGCCAGATCGTGACCGACGAATTGGGAACTCGCTTAGAGAGACCAATCTGCTTCGAATACTACTAAAACGCCAATGAACTTGGCATTGAGATATTTGCATAATGCTGGCGCCGCCCCGCCAGGTGCGTATATAAGCAGCAGGTGCAAATAGGGAAATTAGCTTTTTATCGCTTCGAAAGCCGGCAGTATCTGCTACTGAGAAGCTACTTTACTCTGGTGGGATTCGATTGCTGAAGTTGGTTGGACTAGCAGTACCACAGCGGACGCCTCGCTTAATTCCACGGCTCTACACCTGTTTTGTTGTTTTGAGTAGTGTGTGCGTTGCCTTCCCTGTGCGCATCATCAACTGAGCATCTGAGTGAATTTCCCTAAAAGAGTGATACGAGAGAGCTTTGTGCCTTGTTAAAGGCAGCCACTCTCTCGTATATCCGGACATCAGCGTCCTTTTCAGGATGGCTTTTCGTCCGTGCGATCTTGGGTGCGGCAAATACATGGGTCCGAAGGACGGTCACGAGCGTTGTCTTTCGTGTTTGGGCATCGAGCACGCAGAGGCAGCGTTCGCTGGGGGTAAGTGTTCTCACTGCGAGAACATGTCCCTTGTGGATTTGCGCAGACGGTTGTCTTTCCTCCGGGAAAAACGCAACCCTCGTCATGCGAGTGCTGAACGCCGCCACGGTGCGGCTGTGAAGCTCTCGAAGGACGACCTGCGCATCACTGTGCTGAGCCGAGCGGGGGATTCGTCCTCAGGCTCTCAGCCTCCTCATCCACAGCCGGTTGATGTGCCGATGGAGACTTCAGCGTCGTGTTCTACGATGTCTCTAGAATCCATCGTGCCGCCCTCCGGGTCCACCGACGCCGCAGCATCCGAGGGTGGACCTCCTCCCCCTGACGTGGACCCCGACGCCCTTCCTCCCTCTGGTCGGGTTGGGACGCCGGAGTTCGATCCAGAGATGGTGGCCGTGCTCGCTCGAGCGGCGGAGACCGTAGGGTTAGAGTGGGTTCCCCCCCTCAGCCCGAACCGTCCCGCCTGGATGATTGGTTCTTTGGAGCTGCCCGGGTTTCACAACCCTCTCCACCGGTGCCTTTCTTCCCCGAGGTGCACGAGGAGCTGACTAGAACCTGGAAGTCGCCGTTTTCCACAAGATTACGGCCGTTTCAGCCCTCCCCCCTCACCTCCCTCACCAGCGGAGCCGCTAAGGGTTATACGGGGATCCCTCCCGTGGAGCGTGCTGTCGCGATGCAGCTGTGTCCGGCACACGCTCCCTCTTGGAAGGACCGCCCAACCCTCCCCTCTCGTGCCTGCAGACAGTCCTCCGGTTTAACGGGCGCTGCCCACCAGGCATGTGGAGAGGCGGCCTCAGCCCTGCACGCAATGGCGTTGCTGCAGGTTCACCAAGCCAAAGCCTTGAGGGATCTGCACGAGGGAGGACACGACTCGCCTGTCCTTTCGGAGCTCCGGGCTGCCACTGACCTGGCTCTTCGCGCTACGAAGGTGACAGCGCAGGCGATTGGTCGTGCTATGTCCACGATGGTGGTCCAGGAACGCCACTTATGGCTATGTCTGGCGGACATGTCGGATGCGGAGAAGAACAAGTTCTTGGACGCTCCAGTGTCGCAGGCTGGCCTTTTCGGTGAGTCGGTGGAGTCCTTCGCCCAGCAGTTCTCCGCCGCCCAGAAGCAGACAGAGGCGATCGCTCAGATCATGCCCCGGCGCAAGCGACCTGCATCTCGCCCTCCAGTGCCGGCGGCCCCGTCTGCTCCTCGCCGAGGGCGCCCTGCGGCGGCTGCCTCCACCCCCCCACTAGAACATCTTCCAGGCCACGGAGGGGGAACAGCCGTCGGCAGCCCGCCCCGCCCGCCCCACCCGCTTCCCGTGGTAAACGGAAATCGAAGCGGCCCTGAGACGGGCGACCTGGAATCGGATGGGATCACTCTTCGGGAGACGGTGACGGCATCGCTCCCTCCACCGGTAGAGGGCCGGATGGAGAATCCTTGGTTTCGTTTTGTTTTTGTTCCGCCGGCTTCTCAGCCGGCACCCACAAAACCACAAAAAGAGTGCATTCCTATTCCTTCTCCAGGTCTTCAGAGGATCGAGAGAGATGTGAGCGGGCATTCACATGCTCTTCCTCCCTCTCCTCTATCGCCAGCGGGTGTTCTGAGGAGTTCCAGCTCTCCGCTGAGGAGACGGGACCACCAGCACCCTCTTCGGAGTCTGTGCTCTCCGCTGAGGAGACCAGACGACCGTCACCCTCAGCGGGCTCAGGTCAGTGTCACACACACACATACTGTAGATACTTATGCTGTCCCAGCAGACGTACCGGCAGTACCACCTGTCCCGCTCCGCCGCCCCCCCGCGGGTACCCCGGTAGTGCCGTTAATTCCCCTCGTACGGTCCCTGGGGGCTTGGCTTCAGCTTCCCAGCCCGTCTCGTTGGGTTTTACGCACTGTCCGCCTCGGTTACGAAATACAATTCAACCGGCACACACCCAAATTCTCGGGCATTCGTTTCACCACGGTGAAAGCGTCCGATGCACATGTACGACCGATCTTGGATTTGCGCGTTCTGAACAAATCTCTGCAGAGGAGGTCTTTCAGGATGATAACACCGAAGCAAATATTCAATTCAATTCGCCCCCAAGATTGGTTTGCGGCTATAGACCTGAAAGACGCGTACTTTCATGTGTCCATTCTCCCTCGTCACAGACCGTTTCTCCGGTTTGCATTCGAGGGACGGGCATACCAGTACAAAGTTTTACCGTTCGGGCTATCCCTCTCTCCCCGTGTGTTCACGAAAGTAGTGGAGGCGGCGTTAAAACCCCTCAGAGAGAGCGGCGTTCGCATATTGGCTTACCTCGACGATTGGCTTATAATAGCGCATTCTCGACGGACGCTTTGCGAACACAGAGATTTAACGCTTCGGCATCTCGCCCGTTTGGGTCTTCGGGTCAACTGGGAAAAGAGCAAACTCTGCCCCACGCAGAGGATCTCTTTTCTCGGGATGGAACTGGACTCGATCGATTTATCGGCGCGTTTGACAGAAGAGCGCGTCCAGTCAATTCTGACTTGCCTCGGTTCATTCCGAGGGAAGAATGCGGTCCCGCTGAAACAATTTCAAAAGCTCCTGGGGCATATGGCAGCAGCAGCGGCCGTGACACCGCTCGGGCTGCTCCATATGAGACCGCTTCAGCGTTGGCTTCACGATCGAGTCCCGAGGAGAGCGTGGCGCGCCGGCATCCATCGTGTAACCATTACACCTGCGTGTCGTCTAACATTCCCCCCGTGGTCGGACCCCGCGTTTCTCAGGTCCGGTGTGTCCATGAGACAGATCGCTCGGCATGCTGTTGTACATACAGATGCGTCCGACACGGGCTGGGGTGCCACGTACGACGAGCTTACGGCTTCAGGGGTGTGGACAGCACCCCAGTTGCACTGGCATATCAATTGCCGAGAGTTGTGGGCAGTATATCTGGGACTTGTACGCTTCGCTACGGAGCTGCGAGGGAAGGATGTACTAGTACGCACCGACAACACTGCGACCGTTGCGTATATCAACCGTCAAGGCGGTTTGCGCTCCCATCACCTGTCGCATCTCGCTCGTCATCTCCTCCTTTGGAGTCAGAAGCATCTGAGGTCCCTTCGTGCCATTCACATTCCGGGCTCGCTCAATACAGCAGCGGACGCGCTTTCTCGAGCTGCGCGCCCCGGCGAATGGCGACTCCACCCCCAGACGGTCCAGCTAATTTGGAAGAAGTTCGGTCGTGCGCAGATAGACCTGTTTGCGTCGCCGGACGATACCCACTGTCGCCTATTTTATTCACTAACCGAGGGCAGCCTCGGTGTGGACGCATTGGCACACAGCTGGCCTCGGGGGATGCGCAAATACGCATTCCCCCCAGTGAGCTTAATCGCACAGACACTGTGCAAAGTCAGGCAGGACGAGGAGAGCCTTTTACTGATCGCCCCATATTGGACGAGCAAGAATTGGTTTCCAGAGTTAATGCTCCTCGCGACAGCCCCTCCCTGGCGGATTCCCCTGAGGAAGGACCTTCTTTCTCAAGGAGGGGGCACATTATGGCACCCGCGCCCCGACCTGTGGGATCTCCATGTGTGGTCGTTGAGCGCGCGCAAGGTTTAGGTGATTTACCGCAAGCGGTATCTAACACAATCAACGCGGCACGAGCTCCGTCTACGAGACGGGCTTACGCGTTTAAATGGAACCTTTTCGTCACCTGGTGCTCTTCGCAACGCGAGGACCCCAGAGAATGCCCTATTAACATCGTGCTTTTATATCTTCAACATAGGTTAGACGGTAGGCTGTCACCCTCCACCATTAAAGTTGATATCGCTGCTATTTCTGCTCATCACTCACTTATTAACGGCAGATCAGTTGGCCAGCATGATTTGGTTATTAGATTTTTAAGAGGCGCTCGTAGGCTAAACCCCTCGCGCCCTCCTTCTATTCCTCCCTGGGACCTGTCCATGGTGCTGAAAGCCCTTCAGGCCCCCCCGTTCGAGCCTTTGCAGTCTGCGAGTCTGAAGCTTTTATCAATGAAAGCTCTGACCCTGCTAGCATTGGCCTCAGTGAAGAGAGCAGGGGATTTACATGCATTCTCTGTTGACGACTCGTGCCTTCAGTTTGGTCCTGCTGCCTCAAGCGTAACATTGAGGCCCAGACCAGGCTACGTGCCCAAAGTTCCCACTACTCCTTTCAGAGATCAAGTGGTGAGCTTGCAAGCGCTGCCTCCGGAGGACGCAGACCCAACCATGGCTTTGTTGTGCCCCGTACGCGCACTGCGACTCTACGTGGATCGCACGCAAAGCCTCAGGACCTCAGACCAGCTCTTTGTTTGTTATGGTGGCCAGCAGAAAGGGAAAGCTGTCACTAAGCAGAGGATGTCTCATTGGATGGTTGATACTATCGCCCTGGCTTATAATCTTCAGGGTATTCCTTGCCCCTTTAATTTGAGAGCGCACTCCACACGGAGTGTTGCCTCATCTTGGGCTTTAGCTCGTGGTTCCTCGCTAACAGACATCTGTAGAGCTGCTGGTTGGGCGACACCTAATACGTTCACTAGATTTTACAGTGTTCGTATCGAGCCTGTATCCTCTCGTGTTCTTTCCTCACCAGGGGGAGCACGGAGAGCAGTCTCGCAGGTCGGCTTGCAGCCTCCAACTGATGCTTCATAACTGTGTCAGTATGGAAGGCCTTCAGAACAAAAATGCGTAATGGTTTGAATTGTTCTTCCTCCGCTGCCTTGGCAGCCTTTGTTGCGGAGCATTGGCTGTCAGCCTTTCACTAGCTGTATCCTCGCGAACCTACGTGTCTGGCTCGGGCTCCACATTGTGTCCCACCGGGTTCCTTTGTGAGTATTTTTCCGTGGGGTTAATCCTACCAGCCCCAGTTTCCCTTAGCAGAGCACTGCTTTGCTTACACAGCCACGGCTGTCTTTATTCCTCAACTACGGTTGACTTTCGCCCACCATTAGCCCTTAAGACGGGTGGTGGCTTCCGCAGCGTTCCTATCCCGCTCAAGTAGGGCGCTTCCCAGTCGCTGGCACTTCTGTGGGGTTAAAGGAACATCTAGTGCCCGGCCTTCTGCCTTAAAACCTACCTCCTCCTCCTTAAGTGGAACCGGAGGGCTTTTACGCAGTCACTGGAAGAGGTCAGCCCCTAGTGGCGTTTTGATAGGGATTCCCAATTCGTCGGTCACGACGTGACGTCGTAGTGACCGACTGAAAGGGAACGTCTCGGTTACGGATGTAACCCTCGTTCCCTGAAGGAGGGAACGGAGACGTCACGTCCCGTCGCCACAGGTACTGCCACCTGCTGTTACGGCCGGTCACACTTTCCGGCTTTCTCAGCGAAAAAGAAGCTAATTTCCCTATTTGCACCTGCTGCTTATATACGCACCTGGCGGGGCGGCGCCAGCATTATGCAAATATCTCAATGCCAAGTTCATTGGCGTTTTAGTAGTATTCGAAGCAGATTGGTCTCTCTAAGCGAGTTCCCAATTCGTCGGTCATGACGTGACGTCTCCGTTCCCTTCTTCAGGGAACGAGGGTTACATCCGTAACCGAGACGTTCTACATAGCACAATATGGTTCTACACAGGTACTACATACGTAGGTGCAATGTAGCACTTACAGTAAAGGCTCTCTAAGCGAATATGTTCGACGTCACTTGTTGTTGATATTTGAACTGTTTTCAAACAAACGGAGCGTAGCTAACTCCTCCCCCTCCCCCTCCCTTCCGTGCTTTCGTGAACGCGACCAACAACCACCCCCAAATCCTTCTTGGCGTTTATTGGCTGTAAAGCTTTGTTTTGTTTCGTGGTGCAGGTTTGGCCACTGTGTGTATATTGAAGTTTGAAGAGCCTGGGCTGTCTACAGAGATCGTGTTTTTTTTACAGTTTGATCAGCGGTCAGGTAGCAAGCAGATAGTGAGGAGATGTGTGCTGTATGTAACAAAAAAATGTTTTATGGTCTAAAACGCGTGAATTCACTTAGAGAACCTTTAATGATGACAAGCCGGTGAACCACTTTTAGTGCTTTTTAGCACCGTTTGTTTTTAGAGTGTACTGCACCAGTAACAACAGCTTGGGATCATTTTTTGACTATTTTTTCTGACAGTGTATGTTGGATTATATACCTGAAATTATATACTAATGGAAATATAATCTTTTATCTAACAGACTTTAATGTATTCACAGGTTTATGTCTTATAATTTTTTAGATTTTCTTTACATACAGTGTTTTAGAAGCATAGTGTTTTATTTTTTTATAATTCTTTTATTTCCTTGCCCCGCTTAAGACAATGGCAACAGAGAACACCATGTTAGTCTATGATAAAAGCAAGAGAGACATGCAGAGAAGGAGAAAGGCTGCAGCTGTTTGGAAGTAATAAAGTCTTCATTGCACGTGTTGACGTTTATGAGTACATCACTCTGAAGGTTGTGCATCAAACGTCTCACATGTGCACGCGGCAGAGGGTTGCGACACAACCCCAATATCTTCTCCCGCAGGGCATGCAAAAGGGACAAGACTTATAAACAAAAGCCCCTATGACTCGTGCCATAAGCACTTTTAATAATAACAGCAATAATCATCAAGATTCATGTGAAACATGACTGCCAGCTATTTCCTTTGGTCTTTATAGTGTTATGCACATTGCTGGGACATGGAATGCAGTCGTCACATCTGCCCTCTGCTAATTAAAAATATCTATATTCTTGATTGCAGTGGTTGCAGTGTGATCAACATGATAGGCTTTTTTCTGAAAACACTCCCGAATGTGTTAGATCAGCACTGCACGTTTGGCTGCAAACCATGGCAAGTTTTCATTAATCGTAATTATTGCAATAAAATAGCATGTGTTGCATAAAGTGCTGAAAGAACTGAGACTTCCCACACGTTGAAGTGGTTTTATGTTGTCAGCAGCAAGGGTTTATATTGCATACTAAAGCAACAAAGGCAAAAAGTTATCCATTACAAAAATATTTACAAAACAGAGACGCAGTTATGCAAAAAAATTGACCCTGCCTGTGTAATCCAGGCTAAAGTCTTATAATGTAATTATCAGATTAGGAGCATCAAAATTTGATTTCAATCTTTGACATGATCTTTCCAACTCAATATTAAAAATATGATGAATATATTAAAGATTATTCACATGTTGGAGCCGATGGTGTAATGGGCAGACGCACTTTCGGTGATCCGAGTTTGGATCCTGGCTCGAGGTCCTTTGCGATCCCGTACCCCTCTCTTCACCCTGTCTTCTCCTATCATACTATCTAAACAAGGCAAAAATGTCCCAAAAAAATATAACTTTAAAAAATGAATATTCACAGAATGTTCTTTACTTTATATTGGATGATTTCATGTAGAAAACAGTAAATCACAAAAATGACTTCAGCTGAGTTTTCAGGCAGGGTCACAAAACAGTACAAAAAAGAGTGATGTAATAGTTGTATAATTATTGTAATATTTCGACCGATGCACCCCACCTATAGATGTGGATATGTGGTTGTCTCTGCACTTGTGGTTTTGAAGACTTTCAATGGCCGCATGTGCCCATGTCTGTAAAGTCCACAAGGTCATAGGGTCATAGGGTGTCCTATTTTTTTGGTTTTAAAGGGATTCTTATGGTGCCCCCTTTTTTTGGTTGCTATGTGCCCTCACACTTTCCCTGAGCCCACACTTGTGCAAGCTTCTCCCCGACAGTCAAAGCAGCATAACATCATGAAAGTGCGCACTTGTAGGAAGAACATGAGTGTTTAGGGTGCCATTTGGGACAAGTGTGCTGTTCAAGACAGGGTCAATACTCCCAAGTGAAGGTTGATCTCTTACATGTAGCCTACTTAAAGGCGGGGTGCACAATCTCTGAAAGCCAATGTTGACATTTGAAATCACCTAAACAAACACGCCCCTACCCCAATAGAATCTGGACCTTCTTTTGATAGACCTGCCCCACAAATATGCAACCCCGGCCCCTTACTGCTGATTGGCTACAAGTGTGTTTTGGTACACAGCCCAACTCCCTTTTCCAAAGCGTTTCTCAAAAATCATGCAACCCGCCTTGAAAGGAATAGTTCACCCAAAAATAAAAATTGCTCCACATTTTACCCACCCTTAAGCCATCCTAGGTGTTTACGACTTTCTTCTTTTAGCCAAACACAGTCAAAGCTCTTTTCAGCTGTATGATGGCATTGGATAGTGTCCCGTTTTAAAAGCTCCAAAAAGCACATCAATCCATCCAAAACTAATCCATACAACTATTAAATTGTCTTCTGAGGCATAGCGATAGGCTTCTGTAAGAAATCATATTTAAAACTTTATAAACTACAGCCATACGCATGTTTACCAGAGAGTTGAGGTCAGGCGGACCTCTGATCAAATGTTACAAAATTATTTCGCTTCCTCACATCCTAGGCTCTGATATCCTTGGTTATGGTTATTTGTTGTTATTATGACAATCATGTTTTTCATGCTTACACTGTAAAAAATAAATTGTTGGCTCAATGAATTATTTTTTAGTAACTAGTTCCACAGAAATTTTACGTTCACTCAATTTCTGACTCCAAAGTGTTACCTGGATTAATGTTTTTTAGTTGGCCCAAACTTGACTCAAATATAAAAAAGTATGTTTGCTCAACTAGTTTTATAGATCATTCAACTAAAATGTTTTAATCAGTTGAATCTTTAAACACTTTCAGCAAAGACTCTGTCAATTAAATTTTAAGTATTTACTCAATGTTTTATGTGTTACTTCAATTAATATTTATTATTTGGGAATACTTAATAAACTTTTTACAATTATTTATCAAATAATTTATGCTGGTGTTGTTGACAAATAATTAACTTCAGTCACATAAAAACAAAAGCTTTATTCACTTGAACATACAGAATTAAGTCTTCTCTAAATAGAGGGCATAAAACAGTCCAAAAAGCCTCCAAAGTCAGTCAGAACATCACCAGGGCCATTTAGCAGAACTTCTTTCGCCATGTATCCCTCTGGTCTGCCTCTCTCCATCATCACCGCTCTGGTTTGATAAACAGAGGAATATAAATACACACATGCATAGATGTTTAATATAATAAAGCTTGACGGTGAAAGACTTTATACCCTAGAATTGCCAAATTTCCCTCAGACATCACACGTAATTGAATTAAACACTATTGGGCGGTTTTCTCGAACAGGACTTATCACTGACTAAAATACTGACATCTCTTAACATATGAGTGCTATTATTTTGTCTCAAAATGCACGCCAGTATTGTATTTTATAAGGTTTGTTTGTAAAAATGTCCCAATTATAATTAAGACGGAGTAATAAACCCTGTCCGGTAACTAAAATAGCTCCACTTTAACTCGGACACATAACATAACACACCTTTATATAACTTATATCTTTACAAAAACGTTGAGTATTTGCGTCTTTGCCATTTAATATAGTCTAAAATTAACATTTATTTACAAACACTTACCTGACGTGAACTTGAGGCTGATGACTTGTGTCATGTGAATCAGTAAGTGATTCAGGCTGTTAGGTGCGGATTGATCTCAAATGAAATGACCTGTGATCCAGATCCTTCCGAGTTGACATTTTAAATTAAAAACTCACGCACATACTGTACATACATACACACGCGCGCGCGCGCACACACGTGGACACACACGGGTATATTTAGAAGTTTTATTTAAGATTGTTATGATATTGGGACTATTTCTCCACCCGCTCCTTCAGCTCTGAAGTTCAAATTCGCATGCAGTCCGGTTATAACAAATGTAAAAGATATGAAACATCACTCAACAGCGATATCAATTAAGTGCAATCCTAAAATATGATTTAAAACATAACCCTTTCATTGTTAAGTATGAGAAATTAAAATGAATTAAATCACTTTTAAACGCCACAGAGATATCAGAGCCAGCAGTCGATTTCTGATGCGCTTGCCGAGGCGAGGCTGCGCTGGGCGGGGTGTGAGCGCTTAAGCGCCGGTGATTTTCTGGAGCTCATATTGAGCTCATATGGAGCTCCGTCCGAAAGTGTCCGAGCACATTTTTAAATAGACGCTATCTTTATTTACCGACCGCATATTTAAACTTTAAGCACATACATTCACGCCTGAACAACTCTTACAATTACATTTTGTGACCAAATAACAGTAATATTTTGAGCATTTTGTTGTCAACTCCACATATTTACCTGATTTGTCTTAATTAGTTCAGTCAACACTAGCCATTCTGAATGTTGACTGGTTTTGAAAATAACCATTCATTTAATGTTTTAAACACAGATTTATCTAGACTTAAAATAATATGTCTTCTCAACTAGCTCAAACAAAAAAATTGGTTTAACTTATATATTTTTGCCCGTCCAACATTTCATTAATTGGATTTTTTTACAGTAGAATTTACATCATGTAAACACACATGCCAAAGAATCTGTGCCTCTATGCTACAAAAGAAAGCTTAAAGTATGTTGTTTATTTCAACATCCTATGCTTAAACTGCTGTTACCTCCCTGCTAAAAACAGTCTAATGCTGATGTTGCACTAGAATTTACTGCTAATAAAACATGTTATTAATAGAGATTCACTGCACTAAATAGCATTTAGCGCCTTACCATTGATGATGAAAGATTAGAAAACAAATCCTCTGTAAGCATGTCTTACAGAAATGCATTAAATACTTTTACTCTTAGTTCAGCCCTTTTAATAGCTATATAAAAAGTATGTGAACCCCTTGAACTAAATACTGTGTATTTGTAACAATTATATATGATACAATAGTGGATTGAACAGAGTCAAAATGCATGTTTTTTATGTATCCTTTTCACCTTAAATAATTTGGTGAGTTAACCCTCTGGGGTCCTAACATTTTGGGACACTGGCAGAGGTTCTGACATGCTCTTACATTTGGTCTTTTTTCAGTTGCTTTAAAACATAATAATGGCAAAAGTCTCATAACAATGCATTCATCACAAACTGGGCTACAATATTATATAAGCAACGTGCATGTACATGTTTGGATTTTTGAGAAAAAAAATTATGTGTGAAATTTTTTAAAGTCATTGATATAAGTCCACAAAACCCATACTAAACATGTTTTAACAAGACTTTTCTAAAAAGAATCTAATAGTCTAGAGTTTTTTCTTTAAAATGATGTGAAAATCATTCTGTCTATTCACATAAAACAATATATTGATTTAGAAATTGTAAGACAGTTTTTGTTTATAGGGGCCGTATGCGAGAAGGATTGATTGACAGCTGAGCAAACAAAAGACCTGCATAATGAGCTGCATAATGAGCCTTTAGGCAGGAATGTGAGAGGGAACTACAGTAAAGAATGTGAGGATAAAAGAAATGTATACATGTTTGTTTGTGGTTTATTAAGAAGTTAACAATATAATTATTGATTATATGATTATTAATGATGGAGTATTTTAAGTTGATTCTGCTATGATAAGGAGAAAACACGTCAAAAAATTGTAAACAATAATGCCGTCGCGTTAAATACACACAGATTCCTAGTTTTCCTCATCTACTTTGTACTTTGTGATCAACAAACAAACAAAAACAAAATAATACTTTTGAAGCCATCAAAATCAAATAATTTACCTGAGAGGCATTTAGGAGACAGACAAATGTTGGCTGTTGCTTGTTCTCCCAACAGCATCAAGCTTTTGTCATAATCTTATAAAAAACTTTACCTTATTTTACTCGAAGCCAATGTAAATCGAGCAGGACTAAAACATTTTACAGCTGATCGTTGTTAAAAAAGTTCAACCACAACGTCCCAAGGATAACAGCAGCAATGTTATTAATATGACAAAGTAAGTGTTTTGATTTATGCCATTAATATTTTTTCAACTAAATGAATATAACATGGCAAAGATGAATGCAGATTTATAAATTGATTCAATAGATTTATAGCATTTTGAAAAAAATAATTCATGGATTTATTGCATTTTGTGGAAAAATACAGTTTTTATAACCTAAAGATGCCATGTGAAAGTTTGTAACAAAAAATAGTAGTTTTATTTTGTCACTTTCTTGGTAACATGTTTTTACTGAAATTAGTCAAAATGGATTTATTGTGTTTTGGAACAAAACTCTTCATTTATGAAAATATTTTTGCCCAGAGAAATATATTTTTTCCCCTGCTTTTTTAGATGGGTAGCTTAGCTGTTTTCTTCGTTCAGAGTAGCTTCTGATAAACCGTTTATTTATGTGTGCGAGACTTTCTGCATTCTTTATTCTTTCTGATATCATGTAAGTGATATGGATTCTGGCCATTTAGCTGCTGTAGGCCCAATGCTCAAATGCTTATTAGGTCATAAATACCATCTGAAGTGTGCGATATTGGGAGTAGCTCAAAACCCAAATATTCCCTCCGGTTTAACAGGTTTGTGTTGACTGCATTCCATGCCACCATGTCTGTGGAAAACAGTGGTGGTCAGGTCAACTCATTTCGTCTCTGTTTCTGAGTGAAGTTTTCCAGCCCTCATCTTCAGCAAATTAGCTTTTCACCTTGTCACGGTTGACACACTGACAAAACAAATAAACAGTGAAGTATCAAAGTGTATATGATGAATATTTTCAGACATTTCAGTTTATCCTCTCAAGCCTGGTGGTCTACGGTTATGAGAAGCTGCCCTTTTGGCTGTTCCAGGCCTCCGGGGACCACAAATGAAGTAACGTTGCAGTTCGGTTGCATCAATGTCAGCGCGCGCAGCCTCAAGAGTTTAAAGTGGCTACATGAAACCTTGCTACAATTGTTAAGCTCATATGTTCAAGGTTGACATTTTTGCAGCGAAACCACTATAACAACACCGCAGCTGTGTTATGCCTATGAAGTGGCACCCTTCTTGGTTTGAATATTTTATTAAAGCTGTAGTTTGAGTAACGTGTCAAAAACTTCAAATAGCATGGAGAGGTGCAGAGACAACTTTTTCCTTGATGTGTCCTTCAAAGCCTACCATCCTGTGTGTTCGGTGGAAAGAATAACAGTTGTGACATGAATACGTTTCAATAATCGTATTAATTTAATTCATAAGCATATGATTACTTTTCTTCAAAAAAAAACACTGTTAACGTTTCAATTTTGTTTGGTTATTTTAGCTTAAATAAATCTGTTCAGGATCATTAGATACGAGGTTACAGTGCATTAGAAATGTATATGTACATTTTAGTACAATCAGCTTTGGCCCCTGTGGCGTTAGGGTTGGGGTTTCATTCATGCTTTATTCGCTTCATCATACATTTATTATTATTATTATTATGATTATTGTATAGTACAAGGGCATTTGTCCGAATTGTCTCCTGAAAGACAAGGAAAAAATATGAAGATGATGAAGATGGTTTGATTAGTTTAAAGGCAGAAAACATCTGTACACACTTACTACAAACCATGGAGGAAATTACATCTGTTGAACAATAATTCAGACTGGAAAGTTTTTTCACTCTTCCTCTCAGATGGATGGTAAAATGTGCAGGTGTGGGTTTTCTTTGATATGAGAGTGCATATGTTTCATTCGGATGGGTCTTGGCTGCTTTGGTCGGCTGGAAATCGTCAAAGTCAGAGTCTCTCATCAAACGACCCGGAGATTGTCCAGGTCACTAACTGAAGGAGCTGTCTAGATCTGAGGAGCTTGCATAATCTATTACTACTGATTAAATAGAATCGCAATCGGGCCAGCTGATAACACAAATCATTTGTAGACACCAGATATATTTCGCCTCGTCGGGACAGGTTAGTCTGTCACAATCTCAACGCTAATTCCGGCTCTGGAGTTCATTAATTAATGAAATGGGAAATTGAGAGCGGCACGCATAATAAAAAAACAACAATGCCAGATTTCATATGTTGTAATCAAGAGTTGCTCGGTTTTTGAAGCCAGGCAACTGGAGCAGGCAGGATTTTCGTTTGAAATGTGAGATCGGCCGTATGGATTACTCGTAATTGTTTGATGAGTTTAATCAATATTGTGCGCTTTTTCTTTTTGATTAGACTAAAAGTTAAATGAATTTCAGAAGGAGGATCATTGTGTTCTTTAGAGGTTGCACAAGCATATCAAATCTTTCCAGTCACTTTTAATAATGCGCAATTCCTGTTTTATTTTCCATAATTCCCCATCTTGGAATGTACTTGCGTTCTTGTGGACTTGTGAAACGTCATCAGACACGGCCCATGTACTTTAACAATTTAAAATTCTCATTTAGCCAAGTTCACATTGCTTCGACCCTTTTATCGAGAATGTACTGGGAGGTTTAGCAATTGAAGTTTCCCACAATCCATTTCGTGAAAACGGCAATAAAGCAGAAATATGTCTGTTTATGTATCACAAAATGTGGTTAGTGTGTCTAATGGTCGAACATTATGGGCCCTATTTTAACAATCTGAAACGCAAGTGTGAAGCGCAAAACGCAAGTGACTTTGTGGGCGAATCTTGGGCGCTGTTACTATTTTCCCGGCGGGAGAAATAACTCTTGCGCCAGGCGCAAATCAATAAGGGGTTTGTCTGAAGTAGGTTCATTACTCTTAGGTGTGGTTTGGGCGTAACGTTAAATAAACCAATCAGAACGCTATCCAACATTCCCTTTAAACGCAAGGGCGCAAGTTCCATGGCGAGTTGCTATTATTATGACGGATTTACCAGGCGCACACCAGGAGCGGTTCACAGCCGAGGAGACCGACGTTCTTGTAAGAGCAGTCAAAGACAGAGAAGTTGTTTTGTATGGGGATAGGAGAAACCTGTCCAAATCAGCGTTGGTTAAACAGGTGTGGGAGGAAAGAGCCACAATTGTCTTATCAGCTGGCATCCCCATCGTTGCGCCAAGCGCTACAATGATGTCAGGAGACGGGGGAATCCCAAGCTTGCCAGCATAAATCGGGCATGCCGTGTAACGGGAGGTGGATCTGCCTCTACACAGCACCTGACCCCAGCAGAGGACATCGCTGCGTCCACCCTCACCGATGAAAGCCAAGAAACGCAAACCCAAAACGCGGTCCAAACCCAAAGTGCACGTACAAATCCAGTTCACATACATTAAGGTTTCTTAAAACATTTTAATTATTATTTACATAAATTAAACATAATACAGCCACACAACAAACTTATGAAAATATTTTAATCGTTATTTGCATGAGAATTTTTTAACGCCGCCACACAATAAATAAAGACAATTGCGCTGGGTGCAAGATAGGGCCCTATTTCATAACTTACTGTGACAAGGCTGCTCAAAGTAGATATTTGCTTGTAAACATTTTAATTAGACAATAAAGACGTGGAAATGCCTGCTGAAATTTACATTGAAATGCATGCTTAATTGGCACGGCACAAAATATATAATCTCAAGGCATTTGCACCATTATATGCATATTTTTTTATTTTACTGTATGGATTTAAAAATGGCAAAATAACATGCAATTAAACAGTGTTGATAAATACAATGATTGATTGTATGTTTATCATTTTGTGAATGTTGCCATGTTGAATTCAGTTAAAATATGGTGAGAAGGTCCGTAACCAAAAGCACATCTCAATTTGCTTTTGCTTTTGCCGTCCTTACGTCCTTCCAAGTTCTTTCTTTGAAGGTTGCCAGTTTCCAAAAGAACGCAAGTCCTTTCTTAGTATCAGGGGGCGGGGCAATACTTTACTAATTTATTTATTTGTTTATTTTTTACTCATTTATGTCAAGTCACTTGATTGGTGGACAAAAAAAGAAGCAAGGGCAACACTGTCACAACTGCAACCTTCTTAAAACTGATGCCATAATCCGAGTGCGCCATTTAAAGCCCAGGCGCTGTAAACTTTTCTGCATCCCAGGGAGCGGGAACAACACCTTCGCTGGTTTTAACCGTCTACACGCTAACAACTTCTGTAGTGCATGGAAATGTTGATTATGTCACGATAATATCGCCTTCCGACACGGTTTGGTTTGGATAGTGTGAGTGCGCCCTTAGTGTGAGTGCACCCAACACTTCAATCTACAATAAACATAATTTAAACAGAATTGAGGCTTTTGCTGAACAGAATCTTACATTTAACTGGATTGACATTACTTGTCATGCAAATGCCACAAAATTGTTTAGAGAATTTGCATTAATGTTTGTCAGAAGTTTCACTTAACGACAACAAAGCAAAATATAGCTGCAAGCAGCAACACGGGGTCAAGCACCTTCAGCGCAATGAGCACCCAAAGCACAGCAAAAACCACAAGACGCAGCAAATGCGCAAAGCGCAGAAAGCGTGCAATACAGAGCCCGAACCCGAAGCAAAGCAAATGCAGAGCAGAACCACTGCAGTGCGGAGCAACAACAGTAAAGATGGCAAAAATATAACACGTGTGGAAAATCAGACAGGTCGAGAAGAACGTGTTAAAGGGAACACAAAAGGAAATCTCAATAAGTGAAAGTAAGAGCTGGGATTCGAACCCATGGCCTCAGGTTCATAAAGCACGGCATTAACCGCATGCACCACTGAGTAAACGATTAAACCACTGAGTTGGTGTGTCCAAGCTATAGAATAGAGATTTAGAGCTGTAAACATTGACATCCAGCAATTACCAAACGTGCAGAAATGACAACAGAGAGCACAAATAACTGAAATACAATGTATAGTATGAAAATCACAAAACTTAAGTGAGAAAAAAGTTAAGACAAAATATCACAACACATGGGATTCAAACCCATGACCTCAGAATCTCATGGCATGTGGTTAACCAGATGCGCAACTCGGTTAACACAGCTCAAAGGGCAGCAAAAAAAAACTTAGGTGCTGCAAGGAATGACATATGCCAATCAACACAGATGCAGAACTGACAGTGCAGAGCAGAACTAACAGAAATACAATGTATATGAGAATCAAAAAGCTCAAGTGAGATTGAATACAAGAAGATCATTCTGTATAGTAATGCTATACAATGTAATATACAGTCACATTAATTTACTATGACAAATAGACAACGTCACAGGCACGGTCAACTTTGGAGTGGTATTTCTAAGAAAGAGAACAGAATATCAAAAATCTGTTCAGTCATTTCTGTGCGGATTGCTCCAAACATTATACGAGCAGTACCTGGCATAAAATAAACAAAATTTGTAAAAAGAGTAGCGAAAAAATCATCTACCATATGCTTTACAATAACACATGAACAGAATGTTGGAAAATGACAAATGAGGTATCGTTGCAATCGGCATAAACCAGTGAATACAATTTCACAAAGAAATTAATATCAGACAAAGTATTCAGAAGTTATAAGCAGTTCCATAAGAACTGTTATAGTTTATAACCCCTAGGTGGCGCTGTACTCTGACTTCCAAGGTACCTTCAAGACATCATGCTGAATCTCCCTACTGATTTTTGCACGGATATGTCCAATAGTTCAAAAGATATAACAATTGATGACAAATTTCAAAATGTCGGACAGATGTGTGTGGTCAAACCCGGCATAATACACATCGACAGATGCGGCATGAGGTAAGCAATCCATAGACATCAAGATCATAATTTTCTGACAAACAGTTCAGAAGTTATGGGCAAAAATAGCCTATTTTCATATCTCATGACCCATAGGTGGCGCTGTCACCAAATTTGGCATGAACCCCAAGTTCATGGTCCACATGAAGTGTACCAAATTTCATTTCAATTGATCAAAGAATGACCAAGCTACAGCTTCAGAACCATTTTTACGTCAACCTTGTTAAGTTTGCGCATTTATTACTTTTGAACAAAGATAAATATCAAAATTCTGTTCAGTCATTTCTGTGCGGCTCACTCCAAAGTTCACCTGTGCCAAAATTCATAACAATTGAACCAAATTTGAAGGAGGAGTAGCGAATAAACGGAATACAGTACATTTCAAAATGGCCGCTACTGTAATGGGTGGAGTTTTACTGTAAGGCATCAAAAACAACAAGCATGAGGAGAGCAATCATGTGTACTAAGTAGAATTTTCATAGATCAAGCGGATCAGCAGTTATAACCATTTGAACATTGAATTTTTGCACTGCTGGTGGCGCTATAGAGTTAGTGCTAGAGACCCCATTTTTGGTCACTTGACTTTTCAGGACCACCTCTACAACTGTGCCAAATTTCATCATTTTCCTATGTACAGTTCATAGGGCTGCCATAGACACCAATGGCTAAGAAGAAGAAGAAGCAGAATAATAATAATAATACTAACAATTCCAATAGGTGTCACAGCACCTCCGGTGCTTGACCCCTAAATACATGGTTGTACAGCACGTGCTGTTAAAACAGTTACATTTGTTAAACTAGTGTGCAAGAATATCATTATATTGTCATCGGCATATAGATCATCTAAATAACAGACACATGTGTATTAGAAATCGAACAGCTGTTTATTAAAAACGGATTTGGGTTTCCATTCTTCAAAATCATAAATATGTAGCATGACCTCTTCCAGTTTTACCCAAAGACAGCTTTCATAAATAATGTAACTGATATCATTGTCATTGCCGCTGACCCTTGTTTCCTCTCTCTGATTTTAGGGATCTCAGCATGAACAACATCACCGAGATCCAGCCCAATGGTTTCCGCAATCTACACTTCCTCAATGAACTGTGAGTACATTTTATTGCCATTGAAATCATAACTAAATTTCAATTGTATCCATCTCCGTGATTTGACAAATCTGTGTACACAAAAAAATGCGTTGATGAGCGGTTATTTATGTTTAGTGGTTCATCGAAGGTTAAGTTGGAGACTGACGCAATTCCAGATGTGTACAAGATCTAATACAAGTCTACCATGAAATCATGAATAAATAAATGAAATCATCAACTCGAGGGATGATTAGTGTACCGAGGCATGCGCTGAGCATTGTGTATTTATATGTGGTCTACCTTTGTCACTCCAATCATGTATGTTATGTTCAGGTTATGCGAACAAAATATCAACATTTCTCATTTATAAGCAAGTTATAAATAGCTTGTACTTTAACCAGATGCAATTTCAAAATAGTCAAGCTGCTAGTACAAATTGTTAACATTGTTGAGGTATTTAGGCATGGTAACTATTATATTATGGTTACGCTATAGTACATTTAACTGAACCGTCCAAACAAACAAACTTTCCAATGCTTTGTATGAAAGAGTCATAAATGTTCTTAGTAGCCCATATTCTGCATGTGCAGTGCGATCGCGGTGTAGCTCTTTGTGCCTCTACGCTGTGAAACGTTGGATAAAGTAGCTGGGTTACATAATGTCAAGTGGTATTATGTTAGCGTCACCACTTTTAGTTACTCAACAGTGAAAACGGCACGTGTCAGAATGAAACAAATCAGAGATGCTACGTCTAGCACGTAAACAAGTTGTCCGGACGTTTACGTGTCGGGCATCGATCAAAAGAAAGGGTAACGCAATGTAGCATGTCTGCTCACACCTTTCTCCCTGAAGGACCAATTAGCGCAGGTGAGAGCTAGCGTAACCTCTTTGAGAGTCTCTGGAGAGAGTTAGCTCCCAAACGAAAAGCACCTGGCCGCTATGGCAGTTAGCACGTGGTGCCGGCACCAGCAGAAGCAGGTCTGCAGAGCAGCTGGGCCCCTTGGCCACCTGACTGACACAAACAGAATGAATTGGGAATGGCCGGAGCTGTCAGAATGTGTCGTGGAACATGTGGACGACGTGAGGACTGCAGGAAATGTAAAATTGTTTCAATAGTCAATATTTACGATGTGTCTGTCCAAACAAACTGACAATTCATCATTCCACCTCACAGAGTTAGTTCTCGCTCCTCTTGGGAATGCTGTTACAGTTCAAACAACCGGTTGCCGTGTGGGGAAAGATGTTGAAATTCCAAAAATGTTGGCTATTCTGTCCTACCTCCTCTGTAACCCCTGTAATGATCACATTTAATAGGTGGGCATGCATTAACGGCATTACAAATGATAACTGATTGCGATTCAAATTCGCTTGACTTTTTTCAAGGAAAGCAACTCACAAAAGTAGCTTTGAATGCAGAGTTAGGGATCATTTGTACAGCATGCTTCTTTTTTAAACTTCAAGAATGATATGAAAGCATTGCTAAACAGACATATATTCTGTCTTAAGCCCACGTTCAACTACTTAATGAAGTAATGTTTGGCATTTTTTTAGGATTTTAGTTGCATTGTGTTCCACTTTACAATCAAATAACTATATTAATTGGGATTAAATTATTGTTAAATAAAAGAATAGTTTAACAATAGACTTCATTCAGTACCGCATTATGAACAGCAGTGTTGGGGAAAGTTACTTTTAAAAGTAATGCATTACATTACTAAGTTACTCCCAAAAAAGTAACTAATTGCTTTACTTAGTTACTTTTCATGAAAAGTAATGTTTACGTTACTTTTGCGTTACTTTTTCTTACTTGTCTGAGGCTTGATCTCTTTCAGGCCTTTCAGGTGTTTTTATGATCGCAAAAATGTTAAGCTCTGGCCTACAATCTCCGTTTCTGACTTAAACTTTTCCCGCTCAGGCGCACATAGTGCATAATTCTACGTTAATACGTTCAGTTTAATTCAGTACATTATTTTATTTTTAAATTGAATTAATTAAACTGAAAAGTAACTTGCATTACTTTTTTAAAAAAGTAACTCAAATATTAATGTGTACATTTATAAAGTAATGCGTTACTCGTTACTTCAGAAAAGTAATATTATTACATAATGCGCATTACTTGTAATACGTTACCCCCAACACTGATGAACAGTGTGAAACCCTTAAAACCGAGGTGTCAAACATACAGCCCACAAAGTTGTCCAATCCAGCCTACATGATGATGGTATATACAGTATTATTAAATATGAAATACAGATTTTAAAAACCATTACAGGCGAATGTCTAGTTCATTTTCAATAGGAGAAACATGCGGAGAGCAGCAAAACCAAAAGTTTAGACAGTCTGCATGCGGTGCCCAACAATTTTGCCATTTCCATGGGCGTGGCCCTTTGCCATGCAGGTGCCGAGAAAACACATTTTTCAGCACACTAAGGTTTAAAAAGATTATCCGGTCTGTGACTTTATTTACCATCCGGCCCTCATCCTAAAACGAGTTTGACATCCCTGCCCTAGAGACAGTTTGACTGAAACTACAGTGGCATTAGTGGGAGATAAATTTCACGTTTTGCTGTCTTTGATGTTCTGATGGGAATGACAAATTTGTATGTTTTTACTTTAAGTTCGGTACTCTTTTACACCCTCAAGGCTCCAGACTTGGAGATGAGAAGTTTCACGAGTCTAGATTGCACTTTTGAAGATTATCTGTAAAGTTCTGTGCCCTCAGGATGATAACAGGCTCTCTGAGATTTTTTTCCTTTTAGTCTCCATTACACCTCAAAATCTTATGGGAAATTGAAATGATCGAATGTGACAAAACATTAGTGGTATGAAAATAAACTCAAAGGGTCAGTTTACTAAACAGGGCAAAGTAGTGTGAGAGTGCAATTTAATAAAGCTTAGGTGGGAGTAAACATTTTGCAGGTGCTATACCGAAAAGGCGCAACATCTCATTTCTATAATGTCCAATGCAATTTCAGACATGCTTTTTTGGGGTGTTAAATAACAAATACTTTAATAAATCCTATTGTGTCATTTCTTTAAATACCTTCCATAAAGTTAAGTAAAGTCAGTTGCAAAAATAACTATGTCTACACCTTTTCACTGCATGTCTTTCCTAGTCTTGACAGTCGTTTTTTTAACGGCAAAAGTATGCACTACACCAGGGGTAGGCAACGTCGGTCCTGGAGTGCCGATGTCCTGCTTCAACTCTAACCAAGCACACTTGAACAAGCTAAACAAGGTTTAAAGAGTCACCTGAAAACTGCAGGTAGAAGAGGTTTTATCAGAGTTGAAGCTTACATTTGCAGGACATCGGCACTCTAGGACCAACGTTGCGTACCCCTGCACCACAGTAGTATAAGCTGTTAGGAAATCTGTCCCAAAGTCTCCTTGTTGATCGTCTTTAATAGAAGGCTTTGACCCAATCTGAACGTTGTCCCTCGGCATCCTGTGTTATGAGATATGCAGTCTGTGTATACTTCAATCAGAGTATCTTCTTATGCACTTATGTAACACTATAACCCATCAAAGACCCACAGCATTGCATAAAATACTCCCATGGCATGCCGCTGTCAGATTCTGCCTGCTATCCTATCAACTCCAAGGTCATCTCTGTGTGTGGAAAAGGAGAGAGGAAGTCTCACTGTTTGCCTTTGGGATGGATGAAATGCAAGCTGAGTCGGGAATTTCTTTCTCCTTCCTAAACCTCACCTTTTGACTTCTTCTGCTCTACCTCAGTTTCAATGAAACTAATGATGATAAAATACTCCTTTACTGTCTGCTTTCTAAAAACCTTACTGAGAAACTAGAAAAAAATGATAGAAATCTTAAATAGATTCATTTACAGAGTGTGCTGCAATGCATTATGGGATTACCTTGTTTGTTAAGGTATACGTATGATGCTGAGATACAGTAGAATTTGGCAGTACCAACTTCTATCAACATAAATTGATAGGAAGTACTTCTACAGATTGATGAAAAACTTGTTGATTGTAGACCATACAATTTATTTGGCTTATTTGGTCTCAGCCTGGCCAGCGAACAAGTCCCTAAACCCCTGTAAAACAATCAAAACCACTTCTCAGCAGTGAAGCACCCGAGTACACGCTTCTTTCCCAGGCTTCAGAAGTAACTGACCTATCAGTACCCTTAAGAATTGGGGAACCCCAATGTTAAAGACCTGGAATTCCTCTCTCAGACCCATCCTCATGTTTTTTAAATGTGCTAATCTTTCCCATCCTGTATGAGACACAGTGTCCTGGCTCAGCTCTCCAGCCTCTCTCCCATCTTTTCCTCTCATTTTTGTTTCTGTAATGGCTCTCAGCTGAAATCACAGTTCATGGCTCTTCGTCATCAACCAAACAAACCCTAGCCAGATTGCCCTGTTGCTTTATTATTGCAAGCTGATGCTGGTCCCATTAGAGGGCCATTGGGTACCTCCATCTCCCTGCGGTGAACAAGACAGGCCCCATCACTGCTCATGGGGTTTAATGGCTGCATTGTTGCCCCATTTGAAAAAGTCTGAAGGCCATTAATCAGATGCCCTGACAGAATTGCGGCTAGCGGGAAATGCTGCTGTTGTTTGCTTTGCTAATTGCGATTCGTAGCGAGCGGGAAACTCTCACGTTCTTTCTTGTGAAGGTTGACTGAAACACATTGTCAGGAAATGCACGCAGACTGTTTACTTGCACTGTATAGGTTCAGGGATGTGAGGACTCATTTATGGTTGGATTAATAGCTAAATTTGGCCTTGGAACAGCAAATGATGATAATGAATGATACTAGATTTAATAATTCAGTCTTTTTGCATTAAACTTGATCTGTATTAGAGTAGGAATATATAATATAAGCATAGGTTTTGGAAATAAAGTCTGTATGTTGAGGAATATGTGTGCACACAAAATGATTTCACAAAATGCAACAAAAGGCTCAGGAAAAGCAAAAACTAAACTCAATTTAAATCCTCAAAAATAAAATAATATGATTTAACAACCCTTTTCCAGTACTTCAAATATATAACAGTGTTGCTCAGCTGGAGGGACACCTGGGGATTTACATGGACAACATGGAGAAGCATTTAGCTGTAAGTAAAAATCTTATCGGCATTTCGTCTGGCATTTTGGGAGCCTAAAATCAATATTTTTTTAACCCAGGTACAGGGTGGATAAATCTGAACACGACACCCTTGCCCAGTTTCGTATATGCAGCCAATCAGTATATTCTGTGATACAACGATGTCATCACCCCACGTCTCAACCCTAGTCAGCAGAGGTGGAAAGTAACGAATTACATTTACTCACGTTACTGTAATTGGGTAGTTTTTTGTGTACTTTTACTTTTTTGAGTAGTTTTTCAAATCTGTACTTTTACTTTTACTTAAGTATGTTTTGTTTAAAGTATTGTACTTCGTTACATTTTAAATCATATCCGTTACTGAGTAAAAAATATTTAAAAAAGCAAGGTGATAAAGAAGCGCGCAACGGATGATTGATGGGCGGGGGAAGAGAGAGAGAGAAAGAGAGATAGATAGAGAGAGTGAGATAGAGAGAGAGAGAGAGAGAGAGAGAGAGAGAGAGAGAGAAGAATAAAGGTCGGACATCAGGTACCCAGGTCAGGGAAGCTAGAAGACAATAAACGTGTCAAAAGTACTGTATATAGCCATGGCACTCATCTCATTATAAGCTCATTTAAACTATAGTTTAATAAAATAATGTATGTTACCAGCAATACATCAATTACAACCTTACTATAGTGATTGTATTTACTAGCTGCTGACAACCTTCAAGAGTGCATAACTCACATGTAAAAATCATTAAACAATTCCATAAATGTTTCTTAGTTTAAAAAAGCTTTTTATTTTATTAACTTTTGGTTATTGCACTTTAATTGGAAAGATGTTCCTACAATTAAAAACAGCTAGTTTGAGATTTATATTCCCTTGTCGTTTTTGAACTATAATAGAATCCTCACCTCTCCCCGCTGTAAAAAAAGTAACTTTTACTCTGAGTAAATTTAAAATGAGTTACTTTTTACTTTTACTTGAGTAGATTTTTAGACCAGTAACTTTACTTTTACTTAAGTAAAATATTATTAAAGTAACTTTACTTTTACTTGAGTACAATATTTTATTACTCTTTCCACCTCTGCTAGTCAGACAACACTATGTCACCTAACAGCAACCATAGATAAGTACACTAGATGTAGCCTTGGCTACGGCAGTTCATTGGAACGAATGCGTCAACTAGAGCCGCCACCTTGAAACAGTGGAGCCCTGCATCAGCGTCATTGTAGGCAAAGGTGTAACGGAAGTGAATAAAATCGTCATTAATGCGATTTTCTAGGCTTTTTTTGTTCCAACAGTCAGACAAGTATTTACAATTGAGTCCGGAAAAAAAATAAAGTTTTGATATTATGAAAATCTACTTTTTCTAACTAAACTGCATAGCAGAGTCCTGCACTGGTCCATTTTTGGATACCTGCTCCCGCCCGTACCTGCAAAGTTCAGCACCAGATCCGACCCGTCACCCGTGATAATATCAAAATTAAATTCGCACCGGCCCAGACCCGTTTATATTTGGTCGTTACCTGACCTGCACATGCATAAATAACAAACACGCTAAAATCATTCCAATTAAAGTGCTTTATTTCTAGACTTTTCAAGGGCCCTCTCTTCCTTTTGGGCCCTGGTAATCAGTACTGGTTTTACCCCCAGTCCGACGCCCCTGCTCGTACCTCTCTCAACATCACAACAGCGTGATGAATGGGCTAATGAAACAGGCTAAAGTGTGCTTTGTATTGTGCCGTTCAAGTAGCCTACCATCTGCACTTAAATGGAACCTGATAACTATACACAAATAGACCTATTAATGAAAAAAAAGAAAAAAATACAACCTACCTACATAACACCTGCTGTGCTCCTAAGTCTCGTCTCGAAATGCTTTCTAAGAGAAGATGTTCCCAGCTTCCGGCTATCAACGGCAAAACTTTATGCAACTCCTGCAACGCTTGTTCCAACAAGGCTACAAGAAGCATCAACAAAGGTCGTGCACTGTCACAGTGGTGGTGACGTGATTGGTCAAAAGTCATATGTTGCACGTGGTAATTTACATATACACAAATATTGCACATATTTACATTCGCGCTACTACCTGCCCGCACAGAGTTATTTATCCGCCCGCATCCCCACCCATGAATTTTAGGAATGTCTCAATCCACCCGTTTTAATGTGGGTACCCGACCCTTTTCAGGACTCTGATGCATAGTGCTAGTAGGCCTAACATCCAGACGCAACACAAAAAGTCCGGCATCGTACATAAATTCGGAGTACAGGCGTAGATACAGTAGCAGCGTTACCTAGCTACTTCCTATGACAAGACCCCTGTTCCAAGATGGTGGTGGTTTTGACCCATGCTTAGAACCCCAAGGCGACATCTAGTGTATATATCTATGAACAGCAACAACAACAATGGCGCACTATATGCATGTGTTCGTGCTAAAGCAAAATTTTCTGCTCCCTTGCTACTACGGTGATCAACAAATGATTATGGACAAAACAAGGTTTATGTGCATGCTCCAAGTCTTTTTTCTGTTTTTAGTGTATCTCTGTGGTAAAACTTAATTTCAGTGCCACATACTGGTCTGGCATGTATGCTACATCGATTTGAGTCGGTTTCATTGGTTTTGTGTGTACGCAGAAGTTTTCAGTGTTTAGGGACAAAATATATGTCCGTCTAGTTCAGTATGCCAAAATCTTCTTATTTGGTTGAAATTGTAAGTGGACGGGGCATTATTGCTTTGTAAAATAGGGAGACCTTGGAGTAAAAAAGGTTGACAACCCTGACTATATTACAATGTTATATTTAAGAAAGAAATTTGGTAACTGCATTTATGATTTTCAACACAACCATGGTTCACGTCACACTGCCTGAACTGTTGAACAGCAGCACATTGTCTTATAGATTAGCAGTTATGTGTAAGCAATATTAGCATTGCCGGTTCAGAGGACATCAGAGTCCTGGCGCACTCTGAGGATTAACCATGGTACAATCCATTGTGGGGCTTGATATATGAACGTTAAAAGGGCATCAGTTTACGATGACCCGTAAGCCCAATTTTTGCCAGCCCACTCTGAGCATGTATTCAGCTAAGCCTCGATATCTAAAGTGTTTTCTTTGCACATGCCTGTGCAAACCAACCAAAATGCACTTTCCTGCCTCTCCTTCATCCTCTGGGGGCAAATTTGTAGACAAAACCATGAGGTATTACTTGAAGGTCAGCTGCCATTTTTTATGTAACCAATCCCCTTGTCAGACTCAACCCTGTCTCCATCTCTGATTTTATGACGATAATAAGCCAAAATAACAAAATAAAAAGCTTGCATCTCTGGCTGGCTTACACTTTGGAGGAGTGCAAAAGGTTTTGTTAGTCTCCATCGTCCACTTTGGTATTGTAACGTTTTATGAGATGTACTTTGAGATGTGCTTTGTTCCAGTGAGGATGTGACTGCCAATAAAATGACTGTTTTGACCCCTCAAGCACAGATGGATAGACATTAAAGCGATAGTTCACCCAAAAATGAAATTGCTGTCATAATTTACTCACCTTCATGTTGACTTCCATAGTAGGAAAAACAAATACTATAACTTCTTTAACTCTGGGACCCTGTACCGGGTCAAGAATTATCTTATTTTGACTTAATATAAAATATTCCTGTAATTTTTAATGGTCTATCATGGACCCAGTACCACATATGAGATACTGTTTGAAAGCTTAGAGTCTCTACTTTCTGCAGATATGCATCACTTTGAGATATGTTTTACTGTAAGAAAGTTATTTACACTTAATTTACACTATCACCCCCCCACAATTTTGTATATGATTTTAATATTCACGTATTTCATATTTTTCAAGTATGACCAACATGGGCAAGTCTTATATCAAATGAAAGCTCTCACTCTCAGGAATAAAGCTACATCGTTATTTTTGTTCTATTATTATCACATATTCAACAATCGTCGAATGAATAATGAGGTAAAATATGGTCTTTTGTAAACATATGGGAAACTTGAGTGTGATCTGCCTCAGATAGCACAGATAGCCACAAATGATACACCATCTTTTATTTTAGGTCCTACTCTAAAAAATGAGTCCATTCACAGCATTTTCTTTGGTTGTGTGCATATATAATCCCTTGCTATTTATTATATGTGCAAAACAAAAAATTAATATTTATATGAAAAATGTATTTTCACACCCTTTAGTAAAATGAGAATAACTTTTGAATGGGACATGCTAAAGAGTTCATTCTTTTTTTGGGTGTTTACTGTCTGTTGCTGCTAACAACCAGAACTGTCTGCAGTCTGCTAGAGCACACAGAACCAGAGTTATACACTATCACAGACAGTGTTTACAACATAAAAAAAGACAATTTGGTGTTTCATCATATGAAAAACAACATAAATAACACTATTTGTCACAAACAGCAGCTTTTTATGTAACTTCAAAGGGTTTTCTTTAAAATGATATAAAGATATTCCATTTATTCCACTGTATGTGGTTATGGGAGCACTTCAAATATTTTTAGGCAGAAATTAAATACAAAAAGGTTATTATTCCTCCCTTCAGTTGGAGTAAAATAACTTTTGCATTTATTATGATAGAAAAAAAATTCCTTTTTCCTCTGTAAGCTGGCAATAGCTGGAATCAAACAAAACTGTCTGTAGGTTTCGTTACCACTCAGGGCCAGAGTTATACACTTTTAAATACAGACTTTAGAAAAAAAACATCAAAAAGCGCCTAATTATTTTTGTGTTTATTAGAGGACTGACAACACATACAACCATGTTGAGCACTTTTAACAGTGTTTTATGTAATTTCAAAGGGTTTCTTGTAAAATGATACCAAACTTTTGTATGTGCACCTCTGCATGTGGGTATGGGAAGCTTTTGAAATTTGGTAGGCCAAATCCAGGCGGAAATCCCCAAAATAGCCTCAGAGTGTAAGAAGATAAAAGTATTGTGATAAATGAAAATGAAGATATTTTGATAAATGATGGTTAGCACTAATTTGACGGTTCTCGTTGATTTCCATCGTATTTGGGGTTTTTCTACATTGGAAGTCAATGGTTACAATCAGCTGCTTACCATCATTCTTTAAAATATCTTCTCTTGTGTTCATTAGAAAAAAGAAATTGACAACATAAGGGTGAGTAAATGATGACATCATTTTCATTTTTGGGTGAACTGTCCCTTTAAATAGCAAACTTAGCATAGGTAAAGTATAGCACAACCTATATGTGAGCCCACAAACAGTAGGGCAGCTGTGCTCAGATTGAAAAAATATGAAATTGACCTGGAGCAAAATGGAGAAAACATTGGGACATCATATGATATAAAGGGAGGTAAATTACGTCGTAGCATAATTGGCCAAGAAATACAGAGGGGTCCTCAGCAAATTTACTTAACACAAACCACAGCAAAAACACACAAATCACTTCTTGACAATGTTTGGAATTCACATCTGTTTGGTGTATGTTTATACATGTAATTTGTGTATTTTTGCACAAAAAATTGTGTTTATATCTTGGCCGCAGTGAAAATGTAGGTAACAAGAAACACTTTGAGATAAATAAATCATTTGAAGAATTGTTATATGAGAAAGGGATGGTAAATGATAAAAGTATTTAACACTATAGTCAAGCTCGGTATTCAATAGAGACATAGTAAATATAACTTATTAGTTATGTCCCCTACTGAAAAGACCAGTTAAACCAGCTTAAGATGGTCTCCCAGTCTGGTTTTAGCTGGTTAGGTTGATGTAGAAAGCAGGGGTTGTGGATTCTTTTTAGCCGGTCTTAGCGATTAGAAGCGCCCTCGCGTGGGGCAATGTGAATGACGTGATAAGGGGCGGTGCGTTTACCGCGAAAACACGTGCTATTCACCTCAAATGCATCTTCGCCCAAGTTGAAAATATTCAACTCGAGTTAAAAATTAGCATGACACAAAGTTAAATCCTGCGAGTAATCTAGAGCGAGTAATGTGATGAACTGGGTTTGGTGTGTACGTAGCATTAGCTGGTTTAAGATAGAAGTAGCAGGTTTAAGCTGGTCATCCCAGCCTGGCAAAGCTGGTTAAACTGGTATTGCCTGGTCAAGCTATAAAAATGTCCAAAACCCCTTTAAGTCCAGCCTGCTTCACCAGCTTAACCATCTAAAACTAGGCTGGGAGACTAGCCAACCAGTTTAGGGGAATAAAGAATATGATATTAATATTTTAAATCACATTTTTACATTACAGATTATACAGATAAACATTTTGCTTCCTTTGTACCACTTAAGGTTTAGCAAACCTTATAGTGTTCTTGAGTTGCTTTGGTTTTTGTAGATTATGGAAGTTGTACAGTATTATATCCTCTTCAACAATTCAAACTGCATTTAAAGGTAAAGAATATCATATCAGCACCACCAGGGTCACCATACAGATTTGCAAAAACAGCTTTCAAACAGCTTTTGCTCTATCGAACCTATAATCCACCCTAAACACAAACCTCTTAATTGACATTTTGAGAGGATTCAACTTGACAATAGTTCACTAAGTTGTCTATCAACATTACGCTGGGCATAATAAAGTATTGTGGTGAAAAAATGACATGCTTTACACCATCAATCCACATTTATAAGTAACAGATGTTTTTTTTCTAAAGAACAATACGTTTGCTTTGAAACTTCATGTTGTCATCGACATGTGAAGGTTTAAAGTGGATTTTTTATTTTTAAAAGTCACGTGATTTGAAGTGCACACAGTGAATCATTTTGACTGACGTCTGTCAGTGCGCATGACAATGCTGTAGTCACCTACCGCAGAGCGCTGGATGCTTTTTCCCGCTTCATCCTGCCATAATAAACCAGAACCCAACCAGCAGCCCCTCTCATATGGAGCAAATTATACAGCCGGTGTTGCTATATCCATCAAATTGCCCCACGTACCCCCACGACTCACACACACACACACATGCACACACACGCACACACACACACACACACACACACGCGCACACACACACACACACGCGCACACACACGCGCGCGCACACACACACACACACAATGTCTCGATGTAGTTATTTGTAACATGTCTTGTTCAATGTGTTGGTTCTCAGATCAGTGTAAA
The DNA here is from genome assembly GCF_030506205.2 of Paramisgurnus dabryanus. NCBI lineage: Eukaryota > Metazoa > Chordata > Actinopteri > Cypriniformes > Cobitidae > Paramisgurnus > Paramisgurnus dabryanus. Next base: position 25,391,226 of record NC_133357.1, read on the forward strand.
GTGATGGGGGGGCTATACATGTACACCCCCACACACAGTTATGGCAAGAGGGAAAACCAGAGGCGTCATGCCCATTCAAACTGAGGAGGGGAACGTTTCCCCTTGGTTTTATGAGCCAAATGGATTTTGCATGCAACCTCAAAATCAAAGCGTCCATTAATCAGTTATTTGTCTTTAAATCTGTTTAATATGCACAATATTATCCATTCTCTTCTGCATCCTTGTTACTTTTCGGAGATTTTCTACGTTTTGATCGTTTTACATTATTTTATTCTGGCGGCAAGCGCTGCAGACAGCGCAGTCGCAGATGTCATTAGCGTGTAAGCTAACGTGTAAGAAACGCTCACAACATTTCCAAACCCCAGTACGGTAATGTGCAGAACCTCCACTGTATAGAAAATGTATGGTTTAAAATGTGACAGTCTTGACGTTATATTAGTAGATTTCTAGATTCATCTTTTTGCTACAACACCAAAGTTTGCCAGAGTTCACGGGGATGCAGAATCACACATGCTCACATATGAGGTAAAATTTTATGCAATAATGCGTTCCTCTGAAAATGTAATCATTATTGACCATTAAAATCAATCACGTGGCTATAGCTTATGTCATTTTTGTTGTTTATATACTTTATGGATGTATAATTACATTAATTTTATAGGATAATGCAGTTGTTGTGCAAAATGCATTACTGACACAATTAAATAAGTCATTTATTAAAACTTAAATAAATAAAACATGCCGTTTCACATGTAAATATGATACCAATATGTCATTATTCCGATTAAATAGTATTTGATATGAAAGTTAGTCAACACTTTTATTTTGGAGATTTTTGCATGGGGTGTTCAGATTGTTAGAAGTGCCATGGAAAAGACTGAAAGCTCTTTAATATTTCGTTTGATGTCTGTGTATGCACGAATTTCTGTGAGCTGTGCACACTGTGCCCCCTTAAAAAAAGTTGGTGCAGAACCACACACAGAGAACCAAACTCACTTCACATCAGATCATGCTTTTCCAGAGCAGATGAGCAAATACAGACACTCTCTCATATATATTTAATGTGAAACCTGATGACACGCACTTAACATAACACAGCGTGCAAAATGCATCAAAGAGCATGGCACAGTGTCTGCCTTACACGGCAGTAAGATAAACATCAAGCTGCCACAAAGTAAATCAACGTAAACTGGAAAATATAATTTCAGCAATCCAGTAAAGTGAAAGGTATGTGTTTTAGCATCTCTTTACACACATCAGACGAAATCTTTTACTGAATATAAATGGGTCCATTAAAACACACCTAGCAGACATGCAAAATGAAACATGCTGTGGCAGAGCTCGGCGCCGGGCCAAAACTGCCACTACTGTATTTAGATATAACCCTCAATCCAAGATTCACAGAAATTCAGTTGCATCTTTAAAGCGCGCACCTTTCTACAGTTTAATGATGTTTTTCTTTTTCATTATTTAAGTGAAATCTTTGCATGCCAAAAAGTTTGAGAACATTTGCCTTACAGTATGTCCACTTCCTGATTTTGCTGCATTCATTTATTTGAACTATAAGATGAGATTTCTGTATTTCAGCATAGAAGTGATGCTTGTATTTTCACACAGAGATGATGCCTTTACGTGACACAATCGCATTAACGTATAATACGAAGGGATGAGTTAAATTATGGCCATAATTAATCACCCTAACATCATTTTTAATACAATAAAGCTCTTTTATATTTGGAATAAGCCATCTCACTTTGGTAATTTCTCCCTGAGGACTTTTACTAAGCATTCTGAGAAGTGTTTTAAATGCGTCTCTGTGAGCACTGTACAGTTAAATAATTACATTGAATGTTGCCACCCACCTATTTTTGTAGATTATCGCTCGAGGGCACCGCTCCCCCTCACCTTTCTTTAAAATCCCTGTCATTAGGCTTTCATTGAACAGTTAAGACTGACGTGTGATTAAAGCTGATCTTCAAGCTTTGGGTTTGTCTTATATCCTGTTATTAATGAAAGGTAATTGGAGCGTCTTCAGACCGGAGGAAAGAGACGGAAGGCTGATCTGATGACTTCCAAGTCGGCTTTTTAGAAGATCTGCTTTAATAACCGAGTTTAATATCACACTTTATGTATCATTGTATGTTTCTGGAGCCTTTCCACATTACTGTGATCTCATCACTGACAGAAGTTTACTGTGCATTTTCATGCTCATCATATTTTTATGTTATTTATTAAAAAAAGCAGGCTAAGGCACGCACATCAATTTAAATAGGGTGCTCGACAAAAAAAAAAAAAAGCGTAGTAGTAATGATGCAAAGTCGGCAACACCAAAGCTCCAAAAATATCAAAAATGTTTATTAATTAAAAACAGTGCTAGGCATCAGGTAACGTTTCGAGCACGCAGGCTCTTCATCAGACGTCTGATGAAGAGCCTGCGTGCTCGAAACGTTACCTGATGCCTAGCACTGTTTTTAATTAATAAACATTTTTGATATTTTTGGAGCTTTGGTGTTGCCGACTTTGCATCATTACTACTATGTTATTTATTAAAAAATTTAAGTCTTTTGCGATATTCACAAATCTCTTCCTCATACAATTACAGAAATTAGTATGATTGTCAGAACAATCAGCTTATTTAAAGTTGACCTCCTTGTGTAAACATACAGTCCTGGGATTTCATTTATAAAGTGTGCATATGCACAAAACGGGGCTGTAAACGTGCAAAGCAGTTCCCGCAGTTTAAAAAAATAACTTAATGGGAGAATGGGCTTGCAGAATGGGATGTAAGGATGATTTATGTACGCACACTTGCAGGTGATTTGTGATAAGGGGATAATTGTTTTGTTTTATAAGTCGTAATAATTTTTGCCGTATGCCATTTTTGCATATACGTAGACTTTTAGTAAGGGTCCTACGCACAGTTTTATGAACGAGACCCCTGTTCTGTCATCCTGCCTGTTTCTCTTTGTTTTCCCTGTCATCTTCCCATGGCATGGACTCCATTTCCCATGATCCTTCACACTCCTTCACATGATCATCATTGTCAATCATCCTCACCTGCCAGCAATCACCCTCATCAGTACTAGTATGTTCCTCTAGTTCCCCTGCCAGTTATCTGTTGTTTTTACATGGTGTCAAAATGTTACGTGTATGTTTGGATTAATCTGTTTTTTTTAAGTTTATTTGTTTATTATATTCATACACTGTTGTCTCCTTCGTCCTCCATCCACTACACGTTACATTAGGAAAGTACTGCAGACCTGGGGCCTATACCAACACTATCTCATGGCTATTGTGCGTATTTTACCACATTTATACATTTTTTTTTTTTAAATAATTTACCTTTGCCCCTTTAACAGTTTTTTTTTTTTTAGATAATTGTACATTTTTAAACAACTTAGTATGAATTCATCCAAATTACCATATGTAAAAATTATTGTGAGGTCAGGCTGGCTAGACTGGTAACTTTAGGATTAATTGGTCCCAACTCTGGGTTTTGGGTACCATAAATATAGTTCAGCTTTAAGGGGTGGCTAACCTTCTTTGAAGCAGGTTATGTTCTGGATCAGAGATCACACACTGAAATTCGCCTAGTAACTTGTGAGGGCGATGGGTTTTTGTAATCTTGGTTTATTTACATACAAACCCTTACAAAATATTTGTACCAATAGATACAGATAGTTTTGCTTTTACTCCTTGTTTTAAATTATAATGTCATAAAATCTAGTGCATGAATGTGCAAAGCATAAACTTTATTTGTGATTGTGACCCATTCAAAATAATCACACATTGAGTTCGGATGTGTTTTTATATATATACAACCCCAAATCAGAAAAAGTTGGGACACTGTAGAAATTGTGAGTAAAAAAGGAATGGAATAATTTACAAATCTCATAAACTTATATTTTATTCACAGTAGAATATAGATAACGTATCAAATGTTGAAAGTGAGATATTTTTGAAATGTCATGCCAAATATTGGCTCATTTTGGATTTCATGAGAGCTACACATTCCAAAAAAACTTGGGACAGGTAGCAATAAGAGGCCAGACAATTTAAATGTACATATAAGGAACAGCTTAAGGACTAATTTGCAACTTATTAGGTCAATTGGCAACATGACTGGGAATAAAAAAGCCTGTCAGAGTGGCAGTGTCCATCAGAAGTCAAGATGGGCAGAGAATCACCAATTCCCCCAATGCTGCGGCATAAATAGTTTTCCGAATTTCTCAGAAAAAAATTGCAAAGAGTTTGAAGTTATCATCATCTACAGTGCATAATATCATTCAAAGATTCAGAGAATCTGGAACAATCTCTGTGCGTAAGGGTCAAGGCCGGAAAACCATACTTGATGCCTGTGATCTTCGGGCTCTTAGACGGCACTGCAGCACATACAGGAATGCTACTGTAATGGAAATCATAACATGGGCTCTGGAATACATCCAGAAAACATTGTCAGTGAACACAATCCACCGTGCCATTAGCCGCTGCCAGCTAAAACTCTATAGGTCAAAAAAGAAGCCATATCTAAACATGACCCAGAAGCGCAGGCGGTTTCTCTGGGCAAGGCTCATTTAAAATGGACAAAGTGGAAAACTGTTCTGTGGTCAGACGAATCAAAATTTGAAGTTCTTTTTGGAAAACTGGGACGCCATTTCATCCGGACTAAAGAGGACAATGACAACCCAAGTTGTTATTAGCGCTCAGTTCAGAAACCTGCATCTCTGATGGTATGGGGTTGATCCAAGTTCTAGATACATATGATCCCATTCAGACGTCGTCTCTTTCAGGGAAGACCTTGCATTTTCCAACATGACAATGCCAGACCACATACTGCATCAATTACAACGTCAAGACTGCGTAGAAGAAGGATCTGAGTACTGAAATGGCCAGCCAGCAGTCCAGATCTGTCACCCACAGAAAATATTTGGCGGATCATAAAGAGGAAGATGCGACAAAGAAGACCTTTGACAGTTAAGCAACTAGAAGCCTGTTTTAGACAAGAATGGGACAACATTCCCATTCCTAAACATTGGTCCTCCTCCAGCTGTTCCTTTATATGCACATTTAACTTTTCTGGCCTCTTATTGCTACCTGTCCCAACTTTTTTTGGAATGTGTAGCTCTCATGAAATCCAAAATGAGCCAATATTTGGCATGACATTTCAAAATGTCTCACTTTCTACATTTGATTTGTTATCTATATTCTATTGTGAATAAAATATAAGTTTATGAGATTTGTAAATTATTCCATTCCTTTTTTACTCACAATTTCTACAGTGTCCCAACTTTTTCTGATTTACTTTTAAGGCCGTGGGACTTAAAAGTATGTTTTGTTTTTATATTGCAAATTAACATAATCATTATAAATCAACTTTCTCTGGCATTTTTCTCTTGCTTTGAAAGCAACAAAAACAGATACATTTTGTATACGTAATATTTGTCCATATACTCGAAACAAATCCTGTAACCCTGAGTATTTACCTACCTTCATGGTACAGGCCCCTAGTATACCCTGCAACTCAATGGATGTTTCAGGAGCAAACAGATCAGAGTTGCTTGTGTTTGGGTGCTTGATGTGGGTTAACACTTGTGATGTAACTGGAATCATTTGGGCAAAAGTACAAAAATGTGGCTTGCTGTGAGATAAAAATCGCACTTTCGTTTTCATGGTCTAGCTGTAAACCAACAGTAGCTTCAAGTCATGCACTGTTTGAAACATATGTCTCTGAAGTTACACGCCATCAACTTTAAAGGGGTCTTATCATGATGAATCAAAATTTTCGTGATCATGTAAAGATAGAAGAGCTTGATGCAACCTTTCATACCATCATGCATTTCATATTTATATGCATACTTTGTACACACACCCACACACACACACACACACACTTTCCCAATGTCTTATTATTAGGTCCACTGTATTGCACTTTTTTCAGAGAATTTATTGTTAACTTTCTAGATTTCTTTCTATTTTTATTTTTAACACTTAGGGCCAGATTTCCTAAATGGGGCAAAAAGTGTGAAAGGGCCATTTCTAAAAAGCGCCGATGGGCGTGGTAATATCTGCGGGATATTTTGCTTATTGTAAACTGTGAGGATTAATTTAACTTCATATGAATGGCTGTGCATGTGATCAAGGAGAAAATAGCGATGTTTCCTTCCACCTATTTTTATGCACATCTTGGAGTATGGCATCATAAATGCTGGAAGGAAATGCAAAGATGTGCATACATTTTAAAAATGCACATAAAAAACGTATGCGCTCAACTGAGTCTGCCCGATAAGAAAACATGCGCATCAACTACGATGGAAACACTTAACTTAAGATTTATACTGGGACACAGCAGATTTACACTAAGGCACGTGCCCCAGTAAAAGCAGTCTAGCAAACACCCCTGCTCACACGAATCAGTGCACATACACATCAATGGCTCCTACTGAGAAATCTGAAACTTCACTATCAAGTCTCAGTTAGATAATGAGAGTAAATCTGAGAATAGATAGATCCTAATACAACTGTAATACTGTATGTTCAACAGTTGCCTTATATTGTGGTGTTGCAGGCTGTGTGCACCTGATGTCCTGTGTATTTATCCCAATAATATAGTAGCATGCATGGGTGTAGAATATGCGGGTGACATGTAACATGCCCCCCCCCCCACTTTGAAATAAAGATGATTCTGTCCCCTGCACTTTTTACCTACCCACCACCATTCCCGCCCATGTGTTTTGTTTGTTATTTGAGTGCAGTAACATGTACTCAGTCACAAGTGATTGTTATAAGGCAAAGCATCTTTCGCGCATGCTTCAAAGTTCTGGCAGAAGCAGGAACAGCGTAGACTTATGTTGTCTCAAACGCAGTGCTGCGTTGACACAAGCGATCATTTTACATGCGTCTAGGTTTTGCCAATTTCAATACTTTAGCACAAGAAGACGCTAAAGAGTGCTAACTGAGTTCAGGTTTTCTTCCATGTGAACTGACAGATTTATTTAAAACTAAAAATGCTGTGAATTTTCCTGGAAAACACACTCTGTTTTAAGTTAATGTAAACTGAATTTTGGATCCGTGCACTTACTGTACCCTTATGTCTGTTTCTAATGTTAATCAAACAACAGACAAAGAAAAAAAAACATTGACAGTGAACTCATTGTCATGTTCAAGAAACCAATTTGAAATGATTCGAGCTTTGTGACATGGTGCATTAACCTGCTGAAAGTAGCCATTAGAGGATGGGTACATGGTGGTCATAAATGGATGGACATGGTCAGAAACTATGCTCAGGTAGGCCGTGGCACTTAAACAATTCCCAATTGGGAGTGTGCCTAGAAAACATCCCCACACCATTACACAAGGCATGATGGATCCATGTTGGATCCATGTTCTCATTCTGTTTACGCCAAATTCTGACTTTACCATCTGAATGCCTCAATAGAACTTGATACTCATTAGACCAGGCAACATTTTTCCAGTCTTCAACTGTCCAATTTGGCGAGCTTGTGCAAATTGTAGCCTCTTTTTCCTATTTGTAAAGGAGATGAGTGGTACCTGGTGGGGTCTTCTGCTGTTGTAGCCCATCCCCCAAGTTTGTGCGTGTTGTGGCTTCACAAATGCTTTGCTGCATACCTCGGTTGTAACGAGTGGTTATTTCAGTCAAAGTTGCTCTTCTATCAGCTTGAATCAGTCGACCCATTCTCCTCTGACCTCTAGCATCAACAAGGCATTTTTTACCCACAGGACTGCCGCATACTGGATGTTTTTCCCTTTTCACATCATTCTTTGTTAACCCTAGAAATGGTTGTGCATGAAAATCCCAGTAACTGAGCAGATTGTGAAATACTCAGACTGGCCCGTCTGGCACCAACAACCATGCCACGCTCAAAATTGCTTAAATCACCTTTCTTTTCCATTCTGACATTCAGTTTGGAGTTCAGGAGATTGTCTTGACCAGGACCACACGCCTAAATGCATTAAAGTAACTGCCATGTGATTGGTTGATTAGATAATTGCATTAAGGAGAAATTTAACAGATGTTCCTAGTAATCGTTTAGATGAGTGTTTATGCAATAATATATGCAACAAATATATATTGACAGCCCTGTCCCCAAACATTTAACGCCACTGTTAGCAACTTCTTGGAGCAAAAATCTGACCTTTAAGTTATTCCAATCAAACAGGTGGAAATCGATTGTGACTAAATATGACCCTAAACCAATAAAATACCAACCAGCTGGGAGCTCTAACAGCTCTGTAGGAAAGTGGTCCAGTACACTCACAACAACAACACACACAAATACTACAAACACATTCAGATAAGCTTCTACGTAAAAAGCCCACACCCCACGCATGCGTTCGCTGATAACTTGTTCTCCGTTCTCTGCTTTTCTCTCATCTTTCCTTCATCATAAGATAATGCCATCTAGAAGATCAAAATGCAGCCAATCAACGCCTTTTTACAAAGGCTGCTGCATTTTAACCCCAGCTACCCTCATTTTGATTCGATTTAGCAACCAAAACATAGTCTCAAGCGTTTAGCTGTGCTGATTCTCATTGTTCCGTGAGTTCAGCTGTCTGGATATCTATGACACTTTGTGTCCGATTAGATTGAATGTTGTTTGATACCCTCATGGATTCGTTAAATATTAGATTTGATCTAAAAATGTCTTATAATATAATAAGATAGCTCACCTTTTCTGGAGAGTTAACAGAAAACTTTGCATGACACTCAGTGGTTATCTTTCGAATGTGAAAACATGTTTGTATACCTGCGAGATATCTCAGTTTGTTGTGAATTGTGCAATTGCTGTGCCACTGACGTGCTCAGATGTGTAAGAGGTTGCATGATTGGTCAGTAAAATAGATATTTCTGCACTACTGATGCCATTGGTTGAGCTAACATTGCTGTGCGAGGTGTGTCGGAATGACAATTTTTGTCAACATAGGCCTACACATAATTTGCATGCTCATACTTAGTAGTAGTTTCAATTTGCTTTCAGCGAACAGTATACATGGTTCACCCTAACACATCTTCTCGCAAAAGTCATTGACAATAAACATCTAAAATGTTGGTACGGTAAATGATGCTAAATAAAACCAAGTTAAGAACTATAAGTGGTACGATGACTGAGAATGTGAAAGTCTTTAATCTTATCTGCTTTCTTGCGATTTTCATTTTTGGTTACTCTTATCAGAGATGAACGGCAGCACAGACATATCAAAGGATTTTTTTATCACCTTTCTCACACACAAGTGCCCTCATGGGATTGAGGGCGAGCTCTGCGATAAAGATCTGTGTAAATGCCATAAAATCAATCCAACGTTTTACGAGAGAATCAAAAGGGAGTGTGCGTAGCCTGCTTCTGCGCGGGTCAGAGTTTATAGTCAGTATGAATACACACTCTGGAAGACAAGGTCACAGACAGTTTGGGTTTCGAGAGGAGATGCAGTCCCAACGTTTTCCATTTAGAGATCCACCTCAGGCTGGGATCGAATCAGAAATGATTTAGCCCTGGAAATTTTTTCCATCATGCTATGAAATCGATATTGTAGGAAACTGTGTAGCAAATAACGTGACCCAGGTTTTAGGGTGCTTAAACTGAGGATATTTCATATATATATCCTATATATATTTACAGTATATATGAAGAATTTGGTTCCAAAACGCAATAAATCCATTTGTTTTCCAAGAAAGTGACAAGATGAAAACCATTTTTTTCTGTTACAAACTTTCACATAGCATCTTTAGGTTATAATAACATTAAAAAAATCTAATCCATAATTTTATTTTCAAAGATTTATTCCCCCTGATCGCCTCTCATGGAAATTATTTGATTTTGATGACTTACATTTCTTCCCCATTAGAGAAAACCACCACAGGTTTATCAATGCCATCAAAAGTATTATTTTGTTTTTGTTTGTTGATCACGAAGTACAAAGTAGACTCCAGGTGTATTTAACGCAGCACCATTGTTGTTTTAAATGTATGGAATGGTGTGCTGTGATTTGGTGAGCGGATTTATTGCTTTCTGCAGAGAAGGAGAACTGGCGTTTCCCCTTATCTCGTTAAAGGGAGAAAAGATGACAGAATAACACGGTGGATATTCGGATTTTATGTAAAATGAAGAATTGACTTTATATATTATATATTTATAATACTGACCTTATACAATACTGATTTTGGCGGTAACTCTTTTTTTTTAAATAGCACATTATCGCATTTTGGAACCAAACTCTTCATACATATAGAACATATATGTATTTATACACTGCGGGGAAAATAAGTATTTGACACATCAGCATTTTTATCAGTAAGGGGATTTCTAAGTGGGCTATTGACACAAAATTTCCACCAGATGTAGCCATCAAACCAAATTATGAATGCATACAAAGAAATCAGAACATTTAAGTATTCAAGTTGAGTCATAATAACACATGAAGAGAAAAAGGTGCAAAATGGCATAGAAAGCCAGGAGATCACATGAAATCTGTCGGTATTGAGAGCGAAACCCTGCCCTAATTGAACCCAGTACTAATTGATATCAGCTTCTTTAGTCCTAAATGATGGCCTGTAAAGGCTTCTCATCAGGGCCGTGCAGAGACCATTGGAGAGGCAGGTGCTCAAAGAATAAAAAGGGCACTTTGCTCGCCGACACGCAAGCACACAACTGAAACAAATAATAAAGTAATACAGAATAGAAAGATGATTTTAAGTCTAACGTTTTTCTTTATTTTCCTTGCAAATAGAGTGAGACAGAAAAATCTATATAGACTGAGTTTTATATCTATATATTTATGCATTTGGCAGCAGCTTTTATCCAAAACGACTTACAGTGCATTTCATTTAGTGTTTGTGTGTGTCAACACAGTATATGCAGTTTTGAAATTATATGATATTATATATTGCATTGTGACATTAAGATATTATTACGTTTACAGGCTTGTGTTTTTGTTGTCATATTTAAAATATAATTCTATTCTATTCTAATCCTGTTCGAAATTTGTATACAAAGAGAGTAGCCTACATATTTCAATTTTGAATCGTGTTTGTGTTGTGTTTTTGCACACTTTGATGCCTTGATGACAGGGCAATAAAATAATGACATTCATCTCTCCTTTCATTCATTTCATGAAGCCTCTAGTACTTTCTTTATTTTCAGGTAAACTAAAACTGGTTGCAAAGCTGGAGAGTTAATAATTTAGCACGAGTATGGCTATATTACCCAACATCAGCTCACATTGTCTTTTATCAAAGGCGAGTCCAGGAATCATAAATTCAATGTGATACAAAAATTAATAGTTTTTTTTACCGTATTCATCGGATCTTGCTCTTCCAACAAACTCCGCGTGACAAGTGGATGACATTAGAACAGCGCGAGAGCGATTTGAAATCAAACTCCTCATGATTTCCCGATTATTTCTCGCGGTACTTTGATGTCATGTGCGATTCGGTTCTTGCATTGCTGCGTGAAGTTGAGCACACCTAAAAACTCGAGACAGCTACCTGTATGAACTTTCTGGCAGAGAACGTCCCTGCCTTTGTCTCATCCATTGTTTTTATATGGGAAGAATGTTTTATTTTCAGCGTGAAATTCCAGGTGTTGCGTGTGAAGGCTGAAATGCGTGAGACTTGAGAGCCCTGTTTGCATCTAACGTTCTAGAGATGTTAATACACACAGTCAGCAATAAACAAAATCTGTGCATGCTCTCCTCACGTTGTTCTTGTAAAATAATAATTATATAACAAGCATAGCCTACTGCTTCGGTTCAATGCCCGGCTCGAGGGGGATCCTCCCTGTCCTGCGCACCGTGTCGTGGACGTGTGGGCGCTGTTAGCGCTGTGAGCTTTCCCTAAAGAGATTGTCCAATAAAAGGTCAATACGTCATCATGTGACTAATTTTATTTGTGGCTAAATTATTTTTTATTAATTTTACTAATAGTTAGATTGGGCAGGCCTTCACAAAAGGGCATTTAATTACAAAAAAAATGCCTTGACAAAAAGGGCACGTTGGTCATCCAGGGGTAAAGGGGCAGGTGCTTGGGCACCCGCCGCCCCCCCCTCTGCACGTGCCTGCTTCTCATTACCCAGGAGGCACACAGGAAAGACTTCATGATGGGTAAAAGCGAAGAACTCTCTCTTATCTTTGAAAAGCATTTTGATGGGAATGGTTATAGGTGCATTTCCAAAATGCTGAATCTTCCTGTGAGCACTGTGGGGGCCATTATCTGGAAATGGAAAGAGCATCACTTCACCATAAACCGGCCACGATCAGGTGCTCGACCTAAGATCCCATGCAAGCTCATCACGCAAGACTCCATTGCTTAAAGTTCGGTTAAAGTTTGTGAAAGAGCATTTGGCAAAGCCTGTGGATTTTTGGGAGACTATAGGAAGGTCAGATGAAAGCAAAATTGAAATTTTTGGCAGTCATTCTACACACTATGTTTGGAGAAGAAATGGAACTGCCCACCACCCCAAGAACATCATACCAACAGTAAAGTTTGGGGGTGGAAGCATAATGGTCCATCTACCAGAAAGCTGAAAATGAAAAGAGGGTGGACATTTCAGCAAGACAATGATCCCAAACACAAGGCCAAGGAAACAATGAAGTGGTCAGTCAATCACCTGACCTAAATCCCATAGAAAATCTATGGAGAGGACTGAAGATCAAAGTTCATAAAAGATGACCAAGGAACCGTCAAGATTTAAAGACCATTTGTGTGGAAGAATGTGCCGCAATCACTCCTGAGCAATGCAGACGACTGGTCTCTCCATACAAGAGGCGTCTAGAAGCTGTAATCACCAACAAAGGCTTTTCTACAAAGTATTAAATAAAGTGTGATCAATACTTATTCCCTGCATCATTTCACTTTATTTATTATGACTCAACTTGTATACTTAAATGTTCTGATGTCTTTGTATGAATTCAATATTAGCTTGATGGCTACATCTGGTGGAAATTTTGTGTCAATAGCCCACTTAGAAATACCCTTACTGATAAAAATGCTGATGTGTCAAATACTTATAGACTGTATATGGTTAAGGCTGCACTCATAATGAATCGCAGAACCATTTTTTGCTGTATGGTTCTATAAAGAACTCTTAACATAAATGTGTCTTTGTAATAGAAATTGGCTGTTTACTTTTTTATGGTTCTTAAGACCAGCCCTTTTCAGGCCAATTACCCCTTAATGGATAGGAAGAGGAGCAGGAACCCCCATGTAACAAATTAAACAAATAGATTTAAATACTTATAGATATTAAAATAATCATTTTTGGAATTTACATAACATTTTAATTTAACTAAATAGATTTTATTGTGGGAACGTTATGCTCATCCTTTTAGAATGTAGTTTTAATTTTTATAATTGGTCTGTTAATGCATTTTTGTTTCATGCCTAATTTCATTTTTAGAAAGAAATTGCATTTAAACAATATTTGGTTAGTGTAAGATTAGGGGCTTAAAAAATTATTTTTAAACTACTACTTATTTGAGGGGTACAAAAATGGTTTAAGTTAAGGGTAATTTGGGATTTCTTTGATTAAAACACTGATCCAGGAATACATCTTTGTGAAATCATGGTGACCCTGGAATGACAGTGTGTGGGGGGGTTGCTTAGCTGGGGGACCCCCCATAGGCTTTAACATAATTCAAACACTGGCTAAAACCAATTATATTTTCCACAATCTGAGATTACTTCAGTGCAAATAGTTTAGGAATGCAGTAATGCAACACATTTGTAAAGGTTAATAATGATGTCATGTATGTGACCCTGCCTGGGAAATCCAGGCCAAATATCATATTGATTTTGCATTGATTTCAATCTTTGACATGACCTTAATCAATTTACAAAACATGTACAAAAACACTTTGGTATTCAAACTCTTCATTAATATAGTCAAAAATTGAGAGTAACACGGTATATGTTAGGAGTCCCATCACAGTCTTAATTTTGCGTCCCTACAATTCTCTCTGTAACTCAACTGTGATTACCTCATAGTGAACAAACTAAGAAATAAAAAATAAAATAAGACTAGCGTGATTAAAGTTTTACGGTATATTGGCCCCCAATGAGGCATCTAACAGAAGACAGATGGTTTTCAGAGGGAAATAACACTAACCAGCCTACCCAGGGTTCTTTGCCTCTGACTCGTGCTGCTTGCTGTCAACACAGCCTTCAGTGGTCCTATCGGCCGGTCTCCACCTTCTCCCACACAATTTTTGGCGACGCAGCCGATTCTTGTAAACTGCACTTAATAAACATGTGGTTGCTGCTTTACGAGGTTGCAACTGATGCTAAAAACGAACTGGGACAGCAACAATGGAGCTGTTAGGTTGTAATTAGGTTGTGATTAGGTTGTGATTACGCTTTTTACAACCGCATGTGACCTGACACTTAATTTCAACAAACATCTGTCGTGAATGTATTTTTTTGTGCAATTTGGCAACACCAGCAAGCAACCAGCAAATTACGTTCATTTTTTGTTTTACTTGTTTTTTTAAGTTTGGTACTGAACCCCATGCTTCTGATCTTGTTGCCACCAGAAGTGCATTGTTCTGAATCACACCTTCCCTAATCTAACCATTCAGTGATTTTTTTTGTTTGAAGTGGAGTGAAGTGTTGAGGGCAGTTTGTGCAAAGACTAAAGAGCCGGCAGAAGTTATTAAAAGTTCAAAGAGGTTTTGTTTAACTTAGATATCAGTGTGGCTTTGTAACTCTTGTCAAATATACCCAAAGCACGGTTTTATTGCTTGCATGTTGTTCTTTCATCAACCGAATTCTCATTTAAGTACCAACTCTTTCTCAGATGTTTGTTTTTAACATTAATTCCACTGGAAAAGTTCAAATAGAAACAAACCAGAGTTATGAAATGAATGTGGAGAGCATAGCTCACATAACTTGATCTTTGATGGATTTGAAGAAAAACGTCAAGTTTAGTCAATTTAGATCTTTTCTTCATACTCATTTTTAACTAAATGTCCAATTTCCCTACCAATCACAGGGATAAGCTCATCGTTGCACATATTTCCAGAAGGAATACGCAAGATATTAAGTGGCTTAGGAAACACAGTATCACGGCCATCTATGCCTGTAATGCGAGGAAATATATAAAGCAGAACGATCTGGTCTTTAGATACATAACTGAATTATTACTAGGGATAAAAGTTGACCGCAGAGCTGGCGAGGGCTTTCTGCAGAACAGCTTGCTGTGGTACGTGCATGAAACCTCATCCGACACGCATGTGAAACCATCATGGGCCTGTTTACATGAGGAGAACCGCTAAGCTCGCCACCCTCCAAATCTCACACTTGTATTTTTGCTTTCCTTAGACGCCCCCTCTTCATTTTCCTCTTGTTGTCACTCCGCACAAAACAAATGTTTGTGAGAGTTTGGCGGCACATGGCGTTTCCAGATATATTGTCTATGAGGGAAAGTGTGGTCTGGCACACAACTTAAAGTGATAGCCTTGAAAAACCTCAGAGACTATGACATCTCAATGTTGATAGGGATGTGTGTGTAAAGATATGTGTTTAATATAATAATAAAATATTTAATTACACAGTATTGTCTAAAAGTTCTAGGTCTCCACCAGCTTGTTGTTTTACCAAAGTTTTAGTAACCATCCATATTTATTTTTTGCACTGTGTATTAAGATACAATCTGAAATTAAAGCTGCGAGCAGCATTTACCGGGTTTCGAGCATTAAAGCACGTCAGAGACGTCAGACGTCGTCGACCAGGCTGATACACCACATCGCATGCAGAAAAACGAAAGAGATGTAGATGATGAATAAATAATAAATGATGAAAAATAAGATACCAGACACACGTGTTCAAAGTTATCAGCAAAAAAGTGCTATCATTTAGTCAAATGTCTCCCTCTCTTCTCACGGAACATCGACAAATGGAACACTGAAAGAAATGTTTGTGGTGCTTGCATTGGCAAAACTCGGGTCACAAAATGTTAAAATAGTGTTAATGAGTCAAAAGAACTGAACCCCATGTCTCTACGATGTTCTGATACAGAGATACAGCTCTTGCTAAATGGTTGCTAGGGTATGCTCATTGGTTGCTAGGGAGTGACTTGCAATCCACCAATGATTATACTCAAAGTCATGAAAGGAATAATCCATGATGACTCATGATTTTAAATGTAAGGTTACAGTATTTTTAAGTGAAAACAATAAATTACCACTAGGTGGCGCTATGACAAACTTGTGCATGGAATCTCAGGTCATGACTGTGTTACATCGAGCTAGTATCATGGCTATACACTTTGGTTTAGTGAAAAAACAGTTTTATGACCATTGGGCTTGCTCAATGTCAAAGGTTTTGTTCAATTATGAGGCCAACTAGTGGTGCAGGCATACCATTTTTTTTTTGTATTGCCTCAGACTGTGCTCAGACATCAGCGTATCAAATCTGGTGAAAAAATATCATTTCGTTGCGGAGTTGTAACCATTTATGTGTAAAAACACAAAATTTTGTGGTAATTTTTCGTTTTTTGCAATTTTCGGCCATTTCTGATGGAAATTTTAACATAACGCCAATAGAACTTTTTGTTCAGAAGGTAATACAATGTTCTTCCTATGGTCGTTTCGAGTCGATCAGAATAACCCTCGCGGAGTTATTCGCACATGTTTTTTAAGCGCTATTTTCCTGTGCAGAACCAACCGTAAAGCAAAACCTGGCATGCTTGGTATCGTTGGACTCGGCAACAATTCAGGACTCCAAGGAAAAATGTCGCATGAAAATACGTTAAACTCAGCCTAAGTTATAAGCATTATTCGATTCGTATGACCACTAGGTGGCGCTGTGACGAAACAATGCATGAAACCTCAGGCCATGACTCTCATCACAAGTACCAAGTGTCGTGTTGATACTTCATTCCTGTCCCCAGTTATAGCCAATAATGTTCTAGTGCCTGCCCACAATTCAGACGTGTGGGCGTGGCATGTTGACCGTGAATCGAAAGTTCAAATTTTTTTTGATAATTATTGATATTCAAACTCCAAGGAACATTTTAGCACTGGAATGATTCCGATCGGGCGAAAAACCTAGGACTAGTTCGTTTTTATTTTTTTCGACAAAATCGAAAATAGCGGAAAATTTTTCATGACGGAAATGAAAACGGAGATATACATTTTTTAAGTTTGGAGCCAGGGACTACAATGATATCAAACACTTGAGTGCATGATGGCCGGTTTAGGAGTTATGAGCTCAAACATTTGCCATATATCCGCTTAATCTCATGTGTAATCAGAGTTTAGTGTTAATTCAATTCAATTCAATTTTATTTATATAGCGCTTTTCACAATTGTTAATTGTTGCAAAGCAGCTTTACATGAGTACAGTATTGTTCAAAATAATAGCAGTACAATGTGACTAACAAGAATAATCAAGGTTTTTAGTATATTTTTTATTGCTACGTGGCAAACAAGTTACCAGTAGGTTCAGTAGATTCTCAGAAAACAAACAAGACCCAGCATTCATGATATGCACGCTCTTAAATGGATACTTCACCGATTTAGCATTCAGCTTTGTATCTGTAGAAACCCGGCAGTATTACTGAATGACCATGTTTCCCTCCCTCATTTCCCCCTGAGAGGAGAGATATCTGCATTTTGGTTCTGCAAAAAAGTCCTCCGATGATGTAATATGACGATTTTTGCATCATCGGAGGACTTTTTTGCAGAAAATAGCAGTGTCTACCTTTGACTGTACAAACTCAAAACTATTTTGTACAAACATTTTTTTTTCTGGGATTTAGCAATCCTGTGAATCACTAAACTAATATTTAGTTGTATGACCACAGTTTTTTAAAACTGCTTGACATCTGTGTGGCATGGAGTCAACCAACTTGTGGCACCTCTCAGCTGTTATTCCACTCCATGATTCTTTAACAACATTCCACAATTCATTCACATTTCTTGGTTTTGCTTCAATTTTGATATCACCCCACAAGTTCTCAATTGGATTAAGGTCTGGAGATTGGGCTGGCCACTCCATAACATTAATTTTGTTGGTTTGGAACCAAGACTTTGCCCGTTTACTAGTGTGTTTTGGGTCATTGTCTTGTTGAAACAACCATTTCAAGGGCATGTCCTCTTCAGCATAGGGCAACATGACCTCTTCAAGTATTTTAACATATGCAAACTGATCCATGATCCCTGGTATGCGATAAATAGGCCCAACACCATAGTAGGAGAAACATGCCCATATCATGCTCCATGCTTCACTGTCTTCACTGTGTACTGTGGCTTGAATTCAGAGTTTGGGGGTCGTCTCACAAACTGCCTGTGGCCCTTGGACCCAAAAAGAACAATTTTACTTTCATCAGTCCACAAAATGTTCCTCCATTTCTCTTTAGGCCAGTTGATGTGTTCTTTGGCAAATTGTAACCTCTTCTGCACACGCCTTTTTTTTAACAGAGGGACTTTGCGGGGGATTCTTGAAAATAGATTAGCTTCACACAGACGTCTTCTAACTGTCACAGTACTTACAGGTAACTCCAGACTGTCTTTGATCATCCTGGAGGTGATCATTGGCTGAGCCTTTGCCATTCTGGTTATTCTTCTATCCATTTTGATGGTTGTCTTCCGTTTTCTTCCACGTCTCTCTGGTTTTGCTCTCCATTTTAAGGCATTGGAGATCATTTTAGCTGAACAGCCTATCATTTTTTGCACCTCTTTATAGGTTTTCCCCTCTCCAATCAACTTTTTAATCAAAGTACGCTGTTCTTCTGAAGAATGTCTTGAACGACCCATTTTCCTCAGCTTTCAAATGCATGTTCAACAAGTGTTGGCTTCATCCTTAAATAGGGCCACCTGATTCACACCTGTTTCTTCACAAAATTGATGACCTCAGTGATTGAATGCCACACTGCTATTTTTTTGAACACACCCCTTTCAACTAATTCAACTACTTGCCCAATTGCACAGCCTTAAGAGCGTGCATATCATGAATGCTGGGTCTCATTTGTTTTCTGAGAATCTACTGAACCTACTGGTAACTTGTTTGCCACGTAGCAATAAAAAAATATACTAAAAACCTTGATTATTCTGGTTAGTCACATTGTACTGCTATTATTTTGAACAAGACTGTAGATGTAGAGGAGAACACTGAAAATCAATAGATAGTATAAGAAGGAGAATATAGCGGCTAAGGATAAACCGTGTAAGCAAGCGTATTAATAATGTAACGTATGTAAAGTGCTAGGTTAAGCCAAAGTTGGCTGACTCTCCCTGGGACTAAAAAACCCCCTAGGAGAAAACCCAATGGGAAAAACTCCTAGAAGGACAAAAAACCCTAGGGAGAAATTAATATTTATATATATATATATAGACACGGTAGGGATAGGAAGCGGGTGAGCGGATTAAACTGGTTCAGCCGGTGGTCGTTGGTCGCGCATCGGCTGGGCATCATGTTGAAGGACAGCCAGTAGATCAGTGGTGCGATGACCTTCACAGCAGCAGGAACTGGGTCTGTTTGTCTCATTGTCCTCGGGGTCGAGGACGAGACAGGGAGACAAAAACAGAATTCTATTAGCGTATGGGCCGTTCGCATGTAATGCAAGTGTCATACATTATAGTGGTTTAAGTCAGCTTGGTTCCAGACAGGCTAACTATTGCGGCATAAGTATATTACCCATATGAGGTATGTGAGTGCTTTGTTCTAGACAAAATAACTACTGTGGGAAAAGAACATTTACTGGACAATCTATGTGAATGCTTTGTTAAAGAAGAATGTCTTAAGTTTAGATTTAAATTGCTCGACTGTGTCTGATACTCGAACATTTTTAAGTGAGTTTCTTTTTGACAAGACGCATGATGCACTTAGGTTCAAATGACACACCAAACAGTCAGTCAGTGACTTATGAGGGGCACAAATTCAAAATGTGTGTCATGTGAACCATGTGCATTAGTGATACGCGGGTCAGCGTTTTTTCCAACCTGTGAGTCCCGCTTTTATGAAATATTTGGAATTATCTATTCACAAATTTCCTACCCTAATTTCTCCCGCATATCATCTTTCATCTTTTAATTCTCTGTTTGTTTTGTTGTTTTGGCTGGCAGTGCAAGCTTCTTAGCGTTTTGGTGATGTGAGGCCAAAGGTTTGGGGATATCAAGTTCCGTTGCAGAAGTTACGTTGCCACGTAGGCCTACGTAATTTAACCTTATCAAAGAACTTAATAAAATATGAAAATATATTTTCCCAAATATTTAATAAATGCTACAGAGAATTAGACGCAACATACGTGTTTTTTTATTTTGTTTTTAATTACCCACCCCGCAATAAAATTACAATTTCTATACCCACCCCAACCCGACCTGCGGGTTACGAGATGACCCGCACATCACTAATGTGCATCATGCGCCATGTCAAAATACCAGCCACGCACAAAAGGATTTATGATAAATGAGACGCTCAAAAAATGCGCAAGACACTAACTTAACACTAAACTCTGAATATGCATGATATTAAGCGAGAATCTGGCAAATGCAAGCATCTCTTTTATCATAAACACTTTAGACGTGTCTGCAGCAGGCTCGTATTTTGAAATCACAAGTAATGCACATAAGTTTACATAACGCACCGAACACATATTTTGAATGATGAGTCACACATATGACAGGCTACATACATGTTGTGACGAGCTTTGCATCCTACACCCTCGAAAAAAAAGTCACCAGCCACCACTGCCGAACACATATTTTGACATGACGAGCCACACACGATATTCCGAACACATATTTTGAATTTACTCAGTTAATTGTCTCTGTAGACAGCCCAGGCTCCACAAACTGCAACAAAAAC
Source organism: Paramisgurnus dabryanus (assembly GCF_030506205.2). Taxonomy (NCBI): domain Eukaryota; kingdom Metazoa; phylum Chordata; class Actinopteri; order Cypriniformes; family Cobitidae; genus Paramisgurnus; species Paramisgurnus dabryanus. Next base: position 25,412,041 of record NC_133357.1, read on the forward strand.
AAAGTGGTGAAACCTACCACCACAAAACATAACAAAGTGTTTCAGCCAATAAACGACATGAAGTATTTGGGAGTGGGGGTTGGGCGCGTTCATGACTCTTTCAGAAAGCACGGAAGGGAGGGGAAGGGGAGGAGTTAGCTATGCTCCGTTTTGTTTGACAACACTTCGAACGTCAACAAGAAGTGACGTTACACACTTATTTAGAGCGCCTTTAAGCAACCGTGATAAATGGCAACCGAGCAGTGTTGTTTTTGACAGCCCTTTTAGTTTTAGTCTTAGTCTTTTGGACGAAAATGCTTTTTAGTTTTAGTCACATTTTAGTCACTTATAAACTTGATAGTTTTAGTCAAGTTTTAGTCGACGAAAACACAAAAAGGTTTTAGTCAAGTTTTAGTCGACGAAAACGCAAAAAGGTTTTAGTCAAGTTTTAGTCCAGCGTCATAAAAAATAGGTGCGTCAACGAAATCATTTCGTTATCGTTATCGTCATCGTTGACGAAAACAACACTGCAACCAAGCTGACAAAATACACTATTGGGTGAATTGGCAGTGGCAGGATCACACCAGAAAGCTGAATTTCAAAAGTATATAACTGGCAAAGAATTGTTTTTCAGTGAAAATATTATAGAGTTTTTTTTAAATATGTTGTACAGTTAAAATTCTACTTACAGCTCTTTTAAATGCAAATGAGCTGCTGCTTCCGACCCTGTTTTTAACAAGACAATCACCTATTGTTCATAATAAACGTGCGGTAATGAATTTTGTAAAGAAGATTTAAAATAGAAATTATGACCTAACTGTGACGTTTGGCTGGTTGTGGGCGGGGCCTGCACAGTGTGATGTCATTTTGCCCAGAAAACGAAAGCAGCTTTTTACAGGGATTTAAATAAAAGGAGTGGACAGATCTGTATCATTACAGGGTGGTTTTGTACACACAAAGGCAACACCCAGTTGTGTTCAAACAACATATAAAGTGAATTTTTAATAATAGCTGACCTTTAAGAGAACCTGGATTTTCGAGCTGTTGTTCAAGTGTAAGAGGAGATCACAATTAATAGGGCATACACATTTACTCTTATAAAGAGACTTTTGGTGCCCAGTTACTTTTGAATGGCAGTTTAAATAGAAAGATGTTTCTCTTTCATGGCTTGGCTTGCGATACCCATTGGCGTGGATCTGTCAGACCAGGTATAAACCCACTTCTGAGTTTTCTCTGGGCTCATGTCACCGTTATTTTGCCTTTGTACACTGCGGTTGTTCTTACACTGGAGCTGTCAAACCCATCACGTTAGCTCAGCTGACTTGCATACTAAACACTGGCTGCATTTCTCCCAAAAAAAATCATCACACACAGGAACCCATTTGGTAATAGGGAAAGACTGAAGTTACTCAGACAGGATGAAGCAAAATCGGTCTGGCGGTACGGGTGGTCTTGTATAGGCTGTCATGAGTCTTTTTTTGAGGCTTCAACAAACTATTCTCAAACTCTGCCACATAGGCAATAACAGGAACGGATGCTTATTAGGTGATTTGTTTGATAAACAAATTGATTAGCCGGGATGGGTTAGCCCACAGCTGGCTGATATTTATTCTGACTCTCTCTCTCTCTCTCTTTTTGGGAAGGTCAAAGGTATCTGCGGCAATGCTCGCATGGCTGTGGCCGGTGTGTGACTTATGCAATGGCTTTAGCATGTTACATTTTTTTAAAGGAATTTCTGTAGCTAATCTGTAGCTAATTGTACAAATACGTCTCGCACAACCCAAATCGTAATTTGGCACCTGTGTCACACATTTTTCTTTAAATCGTAAGAAAAAGCCCTTGTGCAGTGTACTTTTGCTATGGTTACTTGGTGTTTTTGTGAATTTGTCATTAGTGAAAGATTGTTTAAAAGCACTTTTAAAAATGTTTTCTTAAATGTGTTTTCCGCGATCCCTAATGCTCCTTATGGGAGTTTCAGCCCCATCCTCATTCCGTATGTTATTTTTATCACCTCAATAGCAACTGTATCCAACAAATTGATTTGTACTACGACATGTCTGTTGTCACGGGAGGAAAACAAACTTAAAGTGAATTCGGATCCTGGCTTCTCTTTCAAAATCCAGTGACATGTTTGGAAAACATATAATAAAAGTGATCTCCATGCGAGAAACTAGGAGCAAGAGAAATTCAAATCCCAGATGCTGCCGCTCTACTTCCAAGGAGATCTCTCGCTTCCCTGCCGGGTTTAGAGTGTTTTTGCTGCAAACTCCTGAGAGCGCACAGATTTGCACGCGCATTGCCTTTATGAATTCACCAGATTGTCATCGTTCTGCTAAAGTCATCAATGCGTTGGACTGCAAATGAACCAAAGCACTTCTTTTGTCTTTCCACAGGAGGCTTTCGGGCAACCACCTGAGACACATCCCTGGCTCCGCGCTTCAAGGCCTCTACAATCTCAAAGTCCTGTAAGTAACGAAAGACAGAGATGGAGAGAGGTTGTGTTTCAGTCGGAAAATAATAATCAGGGTGATTCATCCCGAAACATATTTTAGAGGAGTGTCACTGCAAAATAAAAAACACAATGGCTGACAGGTGACGAGTTAGGGTTTGTGTGTGTAAGTTTTTTTATTATGTTATTTAAATTTAATGAGTTCTTTAAAGGAATATTTAATATTTGATCAACAGTAAGCATTTGTAGTAAATTTTTAATACAGAGGTCAGATTCTGCTTTTTTTTTTTAAAGCAAAACTGCTTTTGTTTACTTGTTTTTGAAGTGGTTGAGGTACTTTTTAGCTAGTTAAGCTCGCTGTCTGATCAACTAAACACAGTTTAACACTGAGCGACTGCAGGACGGGCTGGGAGACCAGTATGAATTATATATCCAATTTTAGAATTAGAAACATTAGAAAAAAAGCAATAACAAAGCCCCACCATAAGCAGATTATGCTAAAATGTATATAAAAAAACATAGAAATAGAAATTTAAGTCTTGTGGGTATGCTTCAAAACTGCTTAAGTCTTGCTTTTAAGTCAAGATTTTTCTCACAAATACTTAGTACTTCCATGCAAAGGTCAACTTTACCATAAATATAGCGTTTATTAACATTTTTAACCATACTGATGTCTGAGAGGTACATATTTGGTGGTTTAAATACTCATGTAATGTCTCTCTTTTAAAAGTTTTCCATTGCAACGTTTTCAAGCTTGTCACGTCCATAACAGAGAAATATCACAACCATAACATTGTTTCTTCCTTAAAAATGCACACACAAAAAATATTTTAAATATGAAATATTTTATGTTCTTTGAAGAGCCATCCCTTTCCATTTATTGGTTAATATAACGTCTATTTTGTGCATTTTAATTCACATTATTCCTTCAATGTATGCAGTCTCCCAAAAACTTTAACATGAAATAACGCATACACATCTGAATATGAAGATATGCACATATCTAAAATAGAAAACACGTGTATAGACTGATTTTTTGATGTCTGGACTGTGTCTTCAGAGGTTTAGGAAAATCTGAACAGATGGTTCAATATTTCGGTAATAAATAAATTTCTTTACGTTTTGACTGAAAATGTCTTATCCATTATTCTGGAATCAATTTTTTGATAAAGTTTAACCTGTATTGAATTTGGAAAATTCCTTTAAAATTGTTTGATGGAAAGGCACAGGTATCTGTCTCATTTCCACTGTCAGAGCCCTGGATTGCCCTTATTCACGTCAACAATTCGGCCAAAAATTTCCACACCCTATTCCATCTACCCTGCTGTGCTTTCCTGAAGGCAGAATTTGCCCTGTATTGCTATTCAATCATCCACCTACATAAACTTTTTGATTGCATACCTCAGGAAATCATCCTGCCAAATCGAATAACTTCAACGCCCCACAAATTGGAAATGTCTCTTTAAATAACCTAAATAGTCTCATTTGTGTCTAAATCAATTATTTCAATAATTATACATTTGAAAAGTTTGATTCGACTGTTCATTTGTCTAGATTTAAAGTGCTTGATGAGCCAGACGTTTTGAATCCTACCCAACATGACTGTTAAAGCAAAGAAAATGTTTTTTACAAACGTGTTTGTTGTCAGAAATCCTATTTATGTGGTCAGTGCAGACAGAGACCGGGTTGGGTGTAACAATAGTTCAAAGTCTTTTTTTCTCTGTTTTCTGTATGTTGTTGTACGGCTAACTAACCTTTTAACCACCAAACTTGTCAGAGGCACGAGTAGCCGCCGGCCCAATATTTGTTTAAAGGTTAAACAGAATGATAAAAAATGACGACAATTTCAAACAGGTTTAACATTTTTAAATATTCCTCCTTCAGATTCATCCCTTTGGTTGACCCAACGTAACCACAAATCAGGATGCTTGAACAAACTAACTCCGGTGTTAACACGTTTAAGGAAAATTAACCTACATGTTTCATATTTGTTACATAAATATTAATTAATTGTAACATTTTACATTTACTGAATAGATATTAATGGGGAATCTTCATTTTAATGAAGTTTCTTTTATTATTATTATTATTATTTTATTAATGCATTATAATTTTATGCCAAATTAAATGTTTCCCCTGCTTCTTTTAATGTAAAGCTGCTTTGAAATAATTACTAATTGTGAAAAGTGCTATATAAATAAAATTTAATTGAATTACATTTTTCCAAAAAATATTTTGAAGTCACACAATATTTGGAGGACCCCTACAAATACCACCACGGACCCCCAAGGGGTCCCGGACCCCCGGTTGAAGACCCATGACTTATAAGGTTGTGATTGGATAAACCTTTACTCTTATTATAGTATTTTCCTATCATTTTAAAAAGTTACCTTACATTTAATTCAATGCTTCAAGGTACACTTTTAATAAACAATGCCATAAATTTATTTTTATTTTTTTGCTAAATGGTTCCATAAAGAACCTTCATCATATGAAACACAATTCTATATCACAAAAGGTTTTTTAGATCATGGGGTTTTCAAACTGGGGTCCAATGACCAGATATTGCAGAAGTTGTAGCCAATTATTTAAATTTATTAACAATTTGCTGTCTTTATTACAATTATAATTTCTCTGTTTTCTATACAAAAATATGGATTTGTATTTGAGGAAAGGTCTCTCTCTAAAGGTCTTATCATAGTGTATGTGGGGGTCCCTGTCATTAAAAGGTTTGAAAACCTATGCTTTAAATGCTTTAAAACAGACTGAATGGTTCTTTGATGAACGAAAAAAAAATTTCTATTGCATTGCTGTGAAGAACCTTTAAAACTTTTATTTTTAAGAGTGTGCTTTTACACTTAACCAAGGCTCAAAAGTGCAAGAAAAACATGATCTCACATCAAGAGAAATTGTTATTTAAAATATGTCAATCCCGCACAACAATAAAACTTTGGGAAGATGAATAAATACTTTGTTGCGTTCAAATGACTGAAGAATTATAACATCATGTCTGTTGGACATCTAAAGTCTAAGTTCACAGCAGCTGTGGTGGCACCATGATTTCCTCGATAAGGAAATCCTGTCCACAAAGGCATACTTATTCTCCCAGACACAGGCAATTCTCTGCTGCTTGGTCAAATGTCAAGACTTTCATTTGATTGGACATGATAAAACTGTCTGCCCTGTAATTAAAGCCCAGCATCTATGACTGCATGCTTTCACATTGGAATAATTTGCTTTGTTCAAAGAGCTCAGCATCATTGTTTCACCGCTTCCTTCTCCTTTTGCTCCCTTATTCTACCAGTCCTTCGAGAATGACATCAATGGCCCACCCAAGCAGTTTCTTCCCCAGTCTGTTAAGTTTTTTACCCCTCGCATGTTCGGATTTTGTCCATTGAAAAGTGCACCACAAAGTCATACCTCCTGACTGATTGATCTCAGGTAACCGCATTGGTAACATGGTCCACTCTTGTCTCTGCATGACAGCTATAACCCCCCTAACAAGCTTTTTCAACACGCCCTGCCATTTCTAATACACCATCCAGCAAATGACACATATGGAAATGGGTAACCGCGACTGCTTTGTATTTTCTACATAAAACTGAAGGCCTTCATTGGTCGCAAAGTGTTAGCTACAAATAGTTGTTAGATCAGCTATAGGCAGGAGGCCGTGGGTGATGATGATATTAAGTACAACAGCCTGACTGCTTTTACACAAATTGTTCTCCAAAAGGAATTTAATATGGAGTATTACCAACCCAGTCTCACGCAGTTGCGTATAAATAGCACGTGAAAATCGCGTAGTACATACACCAAATTCCACTTTGGCGTGCATATGATATGCCAGTCCTTCCCATTCACTTAAATGGCGCATCTTTTTTGTCGTTTTAATCATTTGTTTCTCAATTTTGTTGCTATTTTCTAACATTTTCACTTGGGTTTGGGTTTAGAACAACTTTTGTTATATAAAAATGACATCCTAACCTAATCCCCAATTCTAAACTTAACTCCAAGCGACCATGGCTTAAATATAGACAAAAACATGGAGAAACCTGCACTGAAAAAAAATTATTCATTCAATTTCCTCAATTTTTTAAGGTAAGTGGTTGCAGTCAATTTGTTTAAGCTACATTAAAAAAATAAAAGATTAGTAAAGTAAAATAAAATAAAATAAATTTTGTTTAAATGTAGCTTAAATAAATTGGTTGCAAACACTTACCTTAAAAAAATGGAGTAAATTGAATGAATCATTTTTTTCAGTGTGTATATTAAATAACCTAGCAAATCTCAAATCTAACCCTAAACCCAAGCAAAAATGGTTTTAAAAAAAACAGGAAAAAATTTGAAAAACCAATAAATAAAACAACAAAAAAGATGCGCAGTTTAAGTGAATGCACTGAAAAAAATGATTCATTCAATTTATTCAATTTTTTTAAGTTAAGTGGTTGCAATCAATTTATTTAAGCTACATTTAAACAAAAGTTTTTTGTTTTGTTTTGCCTCTTTAATTTTTTTTTAAAATGTAGCTTAAATAAATTGATTGCAACCACTTACCTTAAAAAAAATGGAATAAATTGAATGAATCATTTTTTTCAGTGTGGGAAGGACTGGTGTTTCAAATGCACGCCAAAGTGGAATTTGGTCTACGTATTGAACGATTTTCCCACAACGTGCTATTTATACCCATTTACATGAGACTGGGTAGGTAATACATGTTTTCGGCCAGTTGGTTTGGGTATTTTTCTTAAACAAAAAAGGTTCAGAAAAAGCATCACACAAACTGGAATTTCATGAACACAGACGAGTATTGTTACTGTATATAATATTATTTATAACACAACTAATCGTTGTCATTGATGGTGTCTTTGTAGGATGTTGCAGAATAACCAGTTAGAGAGACTGCCCGGAGAAGACCATTGGGAATTACCCAATTTACTTTCTCTGTAAGTATCACATACTTTATATGATCTCAAAGAAACGTGGGCTGTTATAGATTATATAGAACATTGATGTATATTTAAGCAACACTGGATAGGACCGCATGCCAAGAGTTGACCTCCTAGTTATGACCATGACTCGAAGCTTAACAGTTGGAATGAAATGGACTGTCTGGATTCAAAGATTGTTCTCATGCTATAGACGATCTTTATATCATACAACATAGGGTGATGTTAAACATTCAGTATGATATCTTAGAAGGCAGAGGAACAGCTGGTCAGTGACCTTGTGTCAGTTGATACAATGTTTTCAAATGTTAACAGTGCTGATTAGCATATATGTGACATCATCGCGTTGTCTTTGCATTTGATCTACTGTTGGCACCTGAAATCTGCAATTTGCTTCTACCCTTTGATCTGTCACATTATATTGTATTTTAACACAACCGGATGCTACTTTTACATATCTGTTCTGTAGTCAGACATAAAACGAGTAGGCTATAAAATAGTGACTAAACACGACCATAAAACACCTTGGGGCGGTTTCCCGGACAGGGATTAGACTAGTCCTAGACTTAAACACTTTTAAGAGCTCTCCAAACTGAAAACAACTTGCCCTTACATATCTTAAAATACATCAGTGCCCTTTGTTTTACCTCAAAATGCACACAGGTAATGTTTTTAGTACGGCATGTTTGTTAAAACTAGTTATATTTCCTAATTAAACTAAGGCCTAGTCTTGGATTAAGCTAATCCTGGTCCGGGAAACTGCCCCCTTGTGTTTAATCCAACCAGTGATTTATAAATGTCTCATGCAGCTTTTACTACTGTTGCTCTTCTCATCAATGTGGTGTTGTGTTATGAGCACTTGATTTTAAATGTTAGTTCACCTCAATCTGTATACATTTCCTTGTTCTGCTGAAAACAAATAAAGATATTTTGAGCAATGTTCTTAAGCCCCATTGACTTTCATAGTATTTTTCACTACTATAGAAATCAATAGTGCTCCTACTTCCTGGTTAATTATAAATATCTTCCTTTGTGTTTAGCAGAACAAAGCAACTCATACAGGGAACTTGAGAGTCAATGATGAAATCATTCTCATTTTGGGGTGAACTTTCCCTTTAAGAAATGTCCACTAGGAAAGATCAAGTTTGCAAATGAAGACAGTGGTTAAACAAGTGTTTTCCTGGCTATAGCGACTAGCATATGAGTTGTACGTTTTGTGTTGTAACTTTCTTATCATTAGCACAAAGAAAACCATCTAGAATTACTGTAGGTTATGTTGGGGTTTACTAGACAAATAAGGAACAGATAAGGTGTAAAAAAAACTCATACAGTAGGTCCCTTTTGGGTGCGATCCAATGTTTAGAAATCGATAAATATTAAAAATACAGTAATTGAGCAAATTTGGGTTTATCGGTTTCCCTTAGCTTTTAGTGTTAAGTTATCTCACAACTAGGGCTGTCAAAAGATTAATCGCGATTAATCGCATCCAACATAAAAGTTTGTGTTTACAAAGCATATGTGTGTGTACTGTGTATAAATATTATGTATATATAAATACACACACATTCATGTATATATTTAAGAAATATTTGCATTTAAATACTGTATATACATTTCTATAATTTATATTATATATAAATATAAATATTTTATACATAAATATAACAATTTTTTCTTAAATATATACATGATTGGGTGTGTTTTTATATATAAATAATAATTATACACAGTACACACACATATGTTATGTAAACACAAACTGTTATTTTGGATGCGATTAATCGCGATTAATCTTTTGACAGCCCTACCAACATAAACAAGACACACATCCAAAACAAGATAACTCTTTTTCAAAAATCTTGTTGTTTTTTTTGATTGTGCATTCCAATTAATATTGATTTACAACGGGCCTGTTGAATGCTTCATTCTGATTGGTTGAGAAACTAGGGATGCACCGATACCACTTTTTTGGAATACGAGTACTTGCATTTCAGTACTTGCCGATACCGATACAGAGTACTTAATAAAAAAACATGATTTAAATTTACAGGTAACAGCTTTAGTCATATAATTTAACAAAAAACAAAGGACTAGTTTTCCAGGTGTTGTAAACTCTGCCTCTTTGGACAACACAAGAGGCATTAACCCCTTACATGCTGCTCAAACATAGACATTTCTCAGACCGTGGTATCGATTCCAGGTATCGGGGGACTTTTAACGAGTACGAGTACTTTAGAAAATGTGGTATCGAGGCCGATACCCGATACCAGTATCAGTGCATCCCTAGAAATGTTCCATGGGTGTTGATTATTTTTCTGTAAACCGCACACCTAATCTTTTAAATGTCTTAAAAATAGGCACCAGAGCAATGTTTGTGGTAACCGTGGTATAAGAGGAATAATTAACTCCGGTCCTTTAAATTTTTGAATAATTTAAAATAATTTCCGCTACTTGTTGTGCCGCATTGCCACCTTGCGTGTGCATTATTTTCAAATAATTATTTTCGACGTCAATTACTCCTCACTTAAACTACAGTTGATTTGTTTTTATTTAATTAAAAAATGACAGCTAAGTAGCACACTAAAACACTTAAAAACATGACAAAAATTTAAAAAACTGAGTTATCTCGTATTGGAACCAAACTCTTCATATACAACTATGATATTCCAGAAGTCAGACAAGATCCTTGAGAAAGGTAAACTGTGACTATGTCACATTTAATATCAGAACAGTCAATGAGAGGAACCTTCACAGGCCTGTTGGAGCATCTGGAACCTATGAGGAACCCACAAGACACTGCGTTCTGGCTCCTGAGCAACCGCTGGGAGATTCAATGAGCTGTGAAGAGCCCAATTTTCCATCAGTTACTCTTCCCTAAAGTCCAAACTTCATTCCGAAACGTGCCCTCTTCCCAACTGCTTCCCCATGAAAAGGTCAGAATCTAAATATCGTCTGGGATTTCGTCTGGCCTTGTCCATCTGCTCCGCTAACATCCTCCCCTTCATTCCTTTCAATTATTTCAGTTCCTGATGCCAGTCGGCATCCTGGAGTAGAGCCACACACCCTGTTCTTTCCAAATGAATAATTCCATGTAAATATCCATGTGCTCATTTCCGCCTACCTTCGCGAGGATGTTTTCATTAGAGTCATGGCATACAGATTTAATTCCTTTGCCACCAACAGAGTTTTCCGCATGGAAGACACGCTTGCTTCCAGAAGAGGCTCCAGACGCACACAGATTGTGTACATGCCCACCCTGTATCGAGGCAGAACTCTGGCTTACATCCAGCTAAGTTGCGCTCACTTTCAATTTTCCATAACAAAGAAAATGCAGGGATTCAGCTAGGTGCTCTGTCCTGGGTTCCCACAACAGTGCAAAGACATTTATATCTCAACAAACATGTAATTTAGGGTAATGATAAGATGGGGATCGGTTAACCACTGGGGGGGTACGTAGACATAGGGAAGATAAGTTGAGGCAGGACAGATGACTAGGGATAAAACTCATCTTTGTTTCTACATGAGAGTTTAGGACTGTAGGCTATACTGGCTATGCTCAGCACAGAGCATCCTTTGATATCAAGACCACCCTCCCAGGATTAGGGAGATCTGATAAAGGCATCTATCCAGTCAAGGCTGAGCAACAAATATTGCCTTTCTTAAGCAACAGGAAGCAATGCATTACCTCTTGATCATACAGTATGTTTCCCACCAATGAGATACCACGAAAAGTGACTGCAACACAAGTCTTGAGAATCTTAATACAGGTGCTCAAGAGGTCAGTGTTTACTTTTCACAAAACGCTATCGATCTTGGATGCAAATTCATGGAAAACGTAGTGTGAGAATATGAAGGGATCTTTAATTGTGCTTTGGGTTCAAGTTCTTCCCCATGAAGTACCCTGAACTAGAGGACTTGAGGGCCAAGGAGGGCAGAGGGGAAGTGAGGAGAGGCCATTTTAAAAGGAATGAGTGTGAAAGGTCACAATGGAAAAATGCACAGGAAGTGCTTGAGGCTAACTCCACGTGCTCGTCTGCTATCATACATCATGACTCGGCTGAGCGAGGAAGTTCTGCACGAACCCCCCCCCCCCCACACACACACACACTGAATCCGGGGGCAACATTCATTAGATCAAAGGCTTAACTTGTTGACATAGGGAGGACATTCATCTTGGTTGTGGAGATGTCAAGGTCTGTGAACAACCAGCTTGTGCTTCATTCTTAGATTTGTGAGAGAATTCCAAACGTCTTCTCTTTCAATTATTTCCAGCAGCCTTTGATTGTTTCTTCACAGCTTTTATCTTAAGCGCTTTGTTTAATTGCCAAAATGTTGGAGGGAAGAGCATCTCAAAGCCTTGCAGTCGACATGGTGCAACAATCACTTGGTGGCTTTAACCAAATCAACTCTCCATGCCACAAAGCTAAAAACCATGAAATTAACAATCGGTGCTATATTAAACCATATGAGCACAGGAAGAAATAAAAGAGGAATAGCTCATTTTCAAAAACGCCTTCATGTGGTTCGATCAAGTGTGGGATCTTTGCTTTGGCGGCCTGTGTTCGCCTGTCAAAAGCGATTGCACAACTTTCTTCATCTTTGAAAAGCAAGTACGTGATTAAGGAGTCAAATTTCCAAATGTAAGAATCCACAAAGCACTACTATCTTGTGTTCCTGTAGCTCAATTGGTAAAGCATTGCATTCAGGGGCGTCAGTTTGTGTTGAAAAGTGGTGGGGACAAAAGATTAGATGAAAAAACAATACAGCAGGATGGGAAAAATATTCAATAACAGTGCATCAAAAATGGGCATAGCCTAGGCCACACTGCAAAAATAACTTACTTTCTTAGTATTTTTGTCTTGTTTTCAGTAAAAAATATCTAAAAATTCTTAAATTAAGATGCTTTTTCTTGATGAGCAAAACGACCCAAGAAAATAAGTCTAGTTTTTAGACCAAAAATATAAAATTTAAGTGATTTTGTGCATAAAACAAACAAAAAATCTGCCAATGGGGTAAGCAAAAAAATCTTGAACATTTTTCTTATACACTAAATTCAAGAAAAATTCAGATTGGCAGATTTTTTTTTGCTTGTTTTATGCACAAAATAACTTACATTTGATATTTTTGGTCTAAAAACTGGACTTATTTTCTTGGGTCATTTTGCTCATCAAGAAAAGCATCATAATTTAAGAATTTTTTGATATTTTTACTGAAAACAAGACAAAAATACTAAGAATTTTTTTTGGGTCATTTTAGAAAAAGTAATAGTTATTATGTTTAAGTTACTTTTTGTGGATAATGTACATTGTTTCTTTCTGTATCTAAACTGCATTGCATGTTTTATTTTGTGCAATTAAACCTTTAATATTTCTTGGTTCGGTTGAATTTTCATAACATTTTAACCAAATGCAATTCAAAAAGTGGTGGGGGCATGTCCCCAGCGTCCCCAGTGTAAATGACACCTACCTGTATGATTGCATTAGCAATGCAAAAGGTCATGGGTTTGATGCACATAGTGATTAAATGTATGTCACGTTGAGATAAAAAATGTCTGCCAAATTCACAAATGTAAATAAAGGCTTAGCAAGACACCTGCAGACTTCCAATGCTTCTTAAACATTCAGAGCAGTGAGGGTGCTAAATTCTCATTAAACAAGTCTATGCTGGATCTAACAAATATAGCTTCATAATACAGTCATATATATAAATCGCTAGGAGGAAAACTAGTGCTCTCAGTTAGTAGAACGAACAAAAGGTCAAACCAAAAGCGGCAATGAAATGATCCTAATTATGTTATCATCAAAACAGAAATGTTATTACCACAGACGACAGCACGGTATTATCTCTTTAGTTAGACACAATTTCTGCCTCTTTTGTTCGCTTGTTTTCATGTACCATTGTAGGGCGTGGTAGTTCAATAGAAAAGAAGCAAATGCTAGATTTCGTGACAGTACACTGCCTAGACCAGGATTGTTGCCATCAACCAGGTCACAAATACCGCAGCTGGAGTCGTGCCATATCAGTGTTAAAAAGTTACAGGAGAACAGAAAGCGTGGGTTGGGTGGCGTATGGCCTCTTGTTGACATAGGTTCAGAAACGTCAATCAGTGATTCATCTAGATAGTAGTAGAACGCCGTAAACAAGATTCCTATGAAAGCCCAATGCCTTTCATCTTTGAATTCTCATGCATGCCTTGTAAGTGTTTATTTTTGCAAAATTTTTCCTGGTGTTTTAACAATAAGTGCACATGTTCTTGGTAAAAGTTAAAAGCTTAACCTGGTGACTAGTACAGAACTGTTGTAGATTGCACAAATAGCATCAACTTCAAAAGGCATCACAGCAATAAACATGCAGATGCTTTTGTTTCTCCCGATAAACACAGGCGTCTGGATGCCAACCTGATCACGGAGGTCCCTGCAAGGACCTTCTCGGGCATGCGCTCACTGCGCCACCTCTGGCTCGATGACAATGCCCTAAAAGAGATCCCAGTGAGCGCACTCAATGATCTCTCATCACTGCAGGCCATGACCCTCGCCCTAAACCGCATCACCCACATCCCAGACTTTGCCTTCAGGAACCTATCCAACCTAGTTGTGCTGTATGTATCTTCTCATGATGTAGCAAAATTAGGACATGAACTTGACTTAACATTCTTAGAAATAAACTATTTACACCACACATTAACATATTTTTCTCAATCATAACCATTGTACATGGCAATTTGAGGGAATGAGGCAGTGTTGTAGTCCAGTCCGAATCAAGACCAAGACCAGAGATGGAGTGTCGAGTCCACATCCAGCTTTATCTTGACTTGGACTTGACATTTCATCTCTGGTCTTGGTCTTAACGGTTAACTTGTTTTTAAAATACAATAAGGAAGTGCATAGTTTGTAAGAAATGCATGCTTTGGCTTGATAGGACACCACAACTCCAATTCTTTTTGAAATACATAGTTGATTAAATTAAATTATCTGCAAATGATTGACAATAATTTGAATATGAACAGGTGTCATTTCTACAGTTTTCTTTTGATGTTTACACATTCAGGCATCTTCATAACAACATGATCCAGACTCTCGGACAGAACAGCTTTGAGGGACTACACAGCCTAGAGACTCTGTAAGTAATACCGGTTATTATTTTTTTTTGATGGATGTTATAAACCACATAAAAGCAGTTCCTGTTTTTTATGCAAACACAAAATGATCTGTTTTTTTATTTTAGCTCGGACCTATAATCAATTCTAACCAAAATTACAACAAACTTAATTTGACTTTACTCATCTTAAGTGGTTTAGCATTAGATGACTATTAAGAAAATCAGGGGCCGTATTCACAAAGAATTTTAAGGCTAAAAGTAGCTCCTAACTGGCGAATTTAGGAGCAACTCCTAAAAATAATGGGCGTGTCACTCCTAAATTTAGGACTCCTAAATTTTTTCACTAAGAGCAATTCACAAAGCATTTTAGCCCTAAAAGTAGCACCTAAGTCTGGGACAGCTTAAAAGAAGTCGTGAGGACTCCTAACTCACTAAGACCTATTCACAAAAGATCTTAAAATGCCTTAGGTGCTGATCCTCCTTTACATGGACAGTTTCACCAACTCAAAAGCATTGCAAGTACTTAAAAGCACACTTTAATGTAAGCATATTGTTTATGACATTTGTTTCATAATTCATTACATTCATGACAAGCAGGAAGTTTTTTAGAATTACATGAAACAATAATGATATTAAATATTTAATATTATAGGCATACCTGTTGCCATGCTAGTCTGTTTAAAGGCTGCAATCTCAACCCTCTACTGCGATTGTAATGAATATACCACCGCCTCTCACATTCGTCCGGGGTCCGCGACATAAGTGGGAATGTTGCATTGATCTGCAACAAATCCTCTCCCATCAGTAATGCGCGGGTTGATCCGAAATGAGCGGATGCATGCGGTCACCCGCGGTTACGAGTCATCCAAAAATATTTTTAATGATATTCGGGTCGCGTTCGGTCGGGTCGTTTGAAATAAAGATGGCAATTAACTATTAAACAATTACTACTTAAAAAAAATGCTGGCCAGGGAGCGGGTCGGGTACACTATTTATTTTTTATTTTTTGCGGTCCGAGTTGCGGGCGGGTTAGTTGAAAACGTTGGTCGGGTGCCAGTTGTTTTGTACATTGACCCGCGCATCACTTTCTCGCATGTCTCACGCTTAGTTTTGCTTGATATCTCAGTGCCGAATTTCCCTTTTATTACGTTTCTTTTTTCCAGCACCAACTGGGCCAGCAGCAGTAACTGATCCTGCATCCATTTGGGCTTTCTTTTTCGTTTTGGCGAGTTCCACCATCATTTATTTATTACATTAGGCATGGGCAACATTTCCTTGCTTTAAGTAGTCTATTTAGGCTAATAGGATGTACATTAATTAAGCAAGTGTTAATGCAATGTCGTTTTTTATTATTAGGCAATTGGCGGTTTTCATTTGTATTAGGCTTGATTTAATTTAATTTAATTCACGACTTTTCTTTAATATATGCATTTCGATGGCATTACTATTATTATTATTTTGTATAGGACACAGACATATTTCGATATTGTAATTCCATGATTTGGTGCGTCTGTGTTATGTTCCGCATGACAGCCCTGTCATCTAACAACCAATCACCGTGGTCATTGCGAGGCAGCTCGTGCATGAGAATTGACGTCATCCGTAGCAACGAAGACTCACTCTTAGTTTAGGAGTTATCATTTTTCCTTACTAAAAGTAGGTCTGAAAGGCGTTGTGAATAACTTTTAAGAGAAAACTCCTAGCTAAAATCTTTTAGTGCGATTTAGGAGTACTCTTAGTGATAAGATAAAATTCTTTGTGAATACGGCCCCAGAACTTCACCTATTGAGATGTCCACTTTAATTATAGTTCCTTGTTTTCTGAAAACACTCTTACCTCTTATTAAAATCGATGACTGTATGACAGGCTTTGATCAACAAGTGTCCTTATACTGACCTCAGTTTTTGTTATGTGATGTCTTTAGTGCTTTTTTAATACAAAAGCACTCATACGTGCAAGATTTTTTGAAGACATAAAATGAAGGGTATTCAAAGCTATTTCAGTGCTATGTATTGACAAAAATAAGCAATAAGGTACTTGAGGCCAGTGCTGTATCATGTATAAGTCCCGACTGACTCGGGAGTTTTATTTATGATACAGCACTGGCCTCAAGTACCTTATTGCTTTTATTACAACATGATCTCATGGAAAGCCGTGTAATAGTCATGAAATTCAGCTTTTTTCGTGCCTTGAGCACGAATGTCTTTTTTTGTGTCACTCGCACAAATTTCTATAAATAGTTTTTCGTGTCCGTGGCACAGCGTTCTTTTCGTGTCATTTTATGCATTGTTTTTTCATTTTTCCCCCCTGTTTTTAAATCATTGTTACTTGGGGTTAGATTTTGGGTTTGGATGTACTTTTATTTATTGGTTTCGACATGTTTTTCTTCCGCTTTTAAAACTATTCTCGCATGGAGTTGGAGTTTGGGTTAGGATGTCTAAAAATGTAACAAAAATTTATTCTAACCCCAACCCCAAGCGACAATGGTAAGAAAATATGACAAAACAATGAGAAAACAATAAATAAAATGCCACGAAAAAGAAGTCGTGTCACGGACACGAAAAACAGACATTTTGAGTGACACAAAAAAGACATTGGTGCTCAAGGCACCAATAAAGTCTATATTTCGATGGACACAAATAAATTACTTAAATTTTTGTGACTATACACAACTTTTCTATACACAAGTCTTTTATTAAATGGTTACCACACAATACAAATATTAAAGAAAAAAATATACATATTCATCAACACAATTTTCATGAAGTAAAATCAGTAAAAGCTTTTCTTCCACTGGAAAAAAATTGTCCCTGACCGACGGTGAACAAACAAAATGTTTCACATATGTTTATATTGCTATGGGTGGTTGCTAAGGTCACTGTGCAGTGCAGTGATGCACAAAATTGTTGTGTGCGGTGTGTTTTAAAGTAAATAAACCACAGGTATTGATCAGATTCAACGACTGAAAATAACTTTATGCTTTAGTGTGTTAGTGGATAAAGTATTAGCATAGATACCCAAACATTCTTTGCCATTGACTGTAATGATCAATCAAGATTTTTGATTCTGTTGTTTACACCGAGATCTGATTTGAACATCATAGAGGCATACAGTACATTACATTTTTAGGTGCTCAATCCTTTCCACAGACTGTAGCTTTTAGGTATTAAATATAATTCAAACCTATTCTATTACTGGTCAGATCAGACCTATGTTAGATGCACACCATATGTCATATTACCCCTTGTACATACAAACATCTAAATGTATTTTATGTTAATGAGTCCTTTTTGATGAGACACTTAATGTGCTTTTATTTATATTGCATAGACAGGAATACATTTAAAGCATTATGATTATATGGCAACGTTTTTACATTTTATATGACAGCTGGACACGTTAATCAGGCTTTATTATTATATATTATTATACAGCACAGAGCATGTAGAAATGTAAGCAAAAAAAGTTAAATATGCCCAATAAATACTGTACATGAGAAATGTATTAAAATCCATAAAAAATTATAAGGGGCCTATAAGAAGCAAAGCCAACATATAAAGTATTTGCTTATGTATGAAAGACATTATAAAAAGAGCACGCATGAAAGCTTGGCATTAAAAGAGCAAGCATATGCTGAAGTCATGGTGGTCTCCAGGATACTGAGAGGTTCACACCTGCTTTTTAACAGCCTGCTGAAGTGCTAAAGATGACGTTTTCATCTTTACGAGAAGGATTTTAGTCTAGAGAATTGCACACACCGAGCTGAACACTTCATTTGAGAGCACTTGCTGAGGAACCATGAGCTGAAATTCACCCCTGGAAACTGAACAGCTTGATAGATTTAGCTTATGATTTGTTGCAGTATTAAATGTTCGTCATAAATACCATATTCCAACGTGATCTCACGAGGATACGTATGTATTTTTACAGAAAGTGTGGCTGGTGTTGATAGGAAATTGACAGTAATTATTTATGTATTAACAGATGTACAAAATTGTACATATTCCTATTCAGAAATATTAATATTGGGGGTATTGGCGTTTCTTACTTATATTAATGGCATGTTTTCAGTCGTATTTTCTGACTTATTTCTTTAAGACAGTTTACTCATTTACCTAATTAAATCTTTATGACTTTCTAGAGAATTAATGTTACACAATATTAAACATTTTAAAACGTTAAAATTAATAAAAATTTTGTAATCATATTTTATAATATTTAGTTTGTTTGCCACGACACACAAAAGAGGTTTTCTCCTTTGCTGTCTTCTCTTATGCAATAATAATTACACCAAAACCAACATGATCTCATGAGAATACGTGTGTATTTTTACGTTTCAGTGAGGTTTTAACTTATAATATCGACGTTTTGATTACTTACGTATTTACAGCTTTACAAACGTACAAATTTGTACGCAAGTTATTACTATACATAAAAAATTTAAATCGCGGGCATTGGCGTTTCTTACTCATATTAATGACATGTTTTCAGTTTTTTGACTTAAGACAGTTTACCCATTTACAGTACCTAATGAAATGATTATGATATTCAGAGAACAATATCAAATAGCCGCTAAGTTTGACTAAATGAGTCTAAAAGTCGCTAGATGTAGCAATAAGGTCGCTAAGTTGGCAAGCAACACAGTCACTGAGTTGGCAACACTGCTTAAGCCAATCCCCTTTTTTTAAGCAAGTAAGCCCCACCCACTGACTAACATTGAATTTGCATACAAGTTGAAAATTAAAATGAACACGAAAATTAAAACGAAAATGAAAAAGAAAAACAGAACATGAAATTAAAACTGAACTTTACTTTTTAATTTTGTCCCTATTATTGCTTGGGCATGAATAAAAAGCCTTTTAAAAAATGTATTTAAAGATTCATTTTCAAGCTTGCCTTTTTATTTTAATATTGTCAGTCTTGACTAATATTGATTATATTGAAAATGAAATGTCAAATCATCAATTTAAGTTAATTTTTCAATTTGGCCGGAATGATGCTTCATCACATTAAAAATGAAAATTAAATAATTTAATATAATCTTTTAATTTTTATTTTAGCATTTCATTTTCAAATTTGGGACATATTTTGCGATTTTATTTTTTATTTTATAATTTAATTAATTATTTTATCATTTAATTAATTAATTTAAAAAAGACCAAAAAAAAACTTCCATAAAATACTACGTATTAACAGTGAGACCAGGCTGCCAAAACGCAACATAAATTCACAAAAGTTGTAAATTTTATGAATTTGCTGTAATCCACATTTAAAATTTATACGATTGCGAGAAAAGATCCAAATTCAGCCCTTTATCCAGTGATCTTGATCCGAGTTTTAAGCAACGACTGTAAATGTCAAATATTGCGTTCGTTATTAATTTGAATTTCAATATTGCACCTCAAGAAAAATGACGACACATTGCTTTACGGCAGTGATATCAAACGCTCATTGGCTCTTGCGTGCTACGTCACGGATTTGGGACATTGCTGTTTTTCAGTGTTTTTCTGTTTTTTTTTATGTGCACCTTCACAAAGAGAAGCTGGACTACAGTTTTAAACTTTAAAACTTTTCCTACACATTTCTGTCCATTATGTTGCATAATATAAAAAGAATACATTACGTATTAATATATATATATATAAACATATATATATATTTTTAAAGGGTTTGGGTTTAGGGTAAGGTTTGGGATAGGGTGGTAACATTTTGTAATGTGGTAACAACAAGATTTGTAAATGTTTTGTTTATTAGCTGTTAAAACTTAATAATGCTATGATTACATGCAAATATGTATGCTTTAATATCTATTTAAACATACAAAAAAGTAAGTTTTGTGTTTTTGAAAGTTACGTATTAATACTATATTTAGTGAGACCAGGCTGCATATTCTTAGTACCCTGCTGAAAAAAACAGCATACCAGCAAGACCAGCATATGTTGTGTTTTGGTGCTGGTTTGCTAGTGAACACCAGCTAAACCAGCATCAAACCAGCATCAGCACCAGCATTAGCACCAGCTAAACCAGCAACAAACCAGCATTAGCACCAGCTAAACCAGCATTAGCACCAGCTTCCATGCTGGTCATACCAGCATATGTTGTGTTTTGGTGCTGGTATGCTGTGACCACCAGCTAAACCAGCATAATTCCCATGCTGGTTTGATGCTGTTTTTTTCAGCAGGGTACACACAACAGACTCATTGGAAAATGTTTAAATTTGAACCCACAAATGGTTAAAACAACCCTGCATAGGCTAAATTACAACCAAACAGGGTGGGTTAATTTACTTTGGGTTGAAAAATAGCCCACCAGTTTGTTTTAGAGAGTTCAGTTTTAATCCATTAACACATTATGGGGCGGTTTCCGAGACAGGGTTTAGCTTAAACCAGGACTAGGCCTTAGTTAAATTGGGATATTTAAGTAATTTTCAAAAGCATAATTTATTAAAAACATTACTGGTGTGCATCTTGAGACACGTATTTTAAGATATGTCAGAGCAAGTTGTTTTCGATCAAGACAACACTAACATTTAAGTTAGTTTAGGACTAGGCTTAAGCTCTGTCTGGGAAACCGCCCCTAGTAAAACCGATATAAGTCTCCAACAATATCTGTAAGGGCAGTTATACTCTGGAAACTGTACTATGGAGTCATGTAAGATATTGAATTACATTTTAATTACTGTCTCAGTGATAGCTAAGCAATACTAATCCTCCTAAAGGCAAATACTCTTACATGTAACATGACACACTGGAAAAAAATTCTGTCTCATAAACTCCGTCTCATAAAGTCTCAATCCACTTGCACGTCTCCCATGTAAGTGTTTGTGTGTTTAAAACCTACGTAGCTTCCTAAAACCATTTGTCATGTTTTTCTGTTGGAAAATGTGTATTTTTATGGATGCTTCCATAATCCCATTACTGTAATTATCGTTGAAAACACATTGAAAACCATGTAAACATAGTGCCCACCAAAATGTTGTTTAATCATGACGATTTTACTTTTAAACAGTGTCTGATTTTATAAACTGTAAATCGAGCTATTTGATAGTTTCCAAAGTCCTCCCGTTCTAAACAATGAGGTCTTCCTAGGATATGAGAAGCATTACTTTGCTTTGCCAAATCAAAGTTACATTTCCAAATGAGAGTGATGGATGTCTTAAACAAATCCAGGATGTAGACATGGCAGAATGACTGATCAATATGCTCTCAATGTTTTTTTCTTATTGACTATAGTGTGAGCTGATTCTAGATATCATGTAGTGTTTAACCAAAATTACTTAAACACTTACATGACTCAACTAGAGGTGAACGAGATAATGACTTAAACAATGTCTGTTCACATTCACTTTATTTAGCTAAATTGCTCATAAACTTCTTATGCAATCCATTTGGTACGGTGGGTTTTTCGATGTTGAAATATTTAGTTCCCAGTTTAATACACGTAATAATTTGTACACTGTTTACACCCCAAAATACTGTGGCTCTCTTACAACATTGTACTGCTTGTTTAATGACCTAAACCATTGGTACGCAAGATGACAAAAACTTTGTTCAGGCTAATTCTCACAAGTAAAGAAATCAATGTGTGCACAAACAGCACAATGCTAGCATCAATACAAAATGTACATTTTTATTTAGCAGACGTTTTTATCCTCTCAAAAAATTATGCAATAATCAAATTATCCAATACATATGTACATGTATTTTATAAAATACAATAATTTATCATAAATTCTGTGTTATTAAACCTCAGAAAAATAAGGCAATACATCTATATTTTATGGGGCAGTTTCCCAGACAGGGCTTATCCTAGTCCTAGACTAAATTGCATGATTAAAAAGGATTAGTCCATTTTCTTAAAAAAAAATCCAGATAATTTACTCACCACCACGTCATCCAAAATGTTGATGTCTTTCTTTGTTCAGTCGAGAAGAAATTATGTTTTTTGAGGAAAACAATCCAGGATTTTTCTAATTTTAATGGACTTTAATGGTCCCAAACAGTTAACAGTTTTAACGCAGTTTAAAATTCCAGTTACAACTTAGTTTCAAATGACTCTAAACATTCCCAAACAATGCATACGTTTCTTATCTCGCATAGCGATTGTCATTTTTGACAAGAAAAATAAAAAATATGCAATTTTAAACCACAACTTCTCGTCTATCTCCGGTCCTGTGACGCGCCAGCGCGACCTCACGTTATTGCGTAGTGAGGCAGAAAGGTCACGTGTTACATATATGAAACGCATATTTGCGGACCATTTTAAACAATTTACTGACACAAAGACATTAATTAGTATCATTCCACATACAACAATGTCAGAACGGTCCTCTTTCTCCACACTTGTAAACACTGGGGCGTAGCTTCGCATTCGTCATCCGTGACATCTTGTCGTGATTGCGTGTCACATGACCAGAGGAAGACGAGAAGTTGTGGTTTAAAAGTGAATATTTCTTATTTTTGTTGTTAAAAATGACAATCGCTTCACTAGATAAGACCCTCATCCTCATTTGGGATCGTTTAGAGTCCTTTGAAACTCCGTTGAAACTGCAATTTTAAACTGCATTAAAACTGTTACGCGTTGGGGTTCATTAAAGTCCATTAAAATGTGAAAAATCCTGGAATGTTTTCCTCAAAAAACATAATTTCTTCTCGACTAAACAAAAAAAGACATCAACATTTTGGATGACATGGTGGTGAGTAAATCATCTGGGGTTTTTTTAAGAAAATTGAATATTCCTTTAAGCTGCCTTCATTTTTAAACACCTTGTACTGTTGTATCTTAACATATATGAGTGAAATTGTTTTGACTCAATATGCATACCAATAATTTTTTTTGTAAGGTATGTTTGTAAAAACAACTTTAATGTCCTAATATAAGTAAGGCCTAGTCCTGGATTAATCTAAACCTTGTAAGGGAAACTACCCCTATATGTTTTTGTTTAATTAAAAAGTAAAAATCTTTTATGTCAAATAATTTCTTTGGGGGGCAGACAAAGGATGCCCCGTACACAAGGAGGGCCGCACGCCGAAAAAGTTTGAGAACCACTGGTCTACATATTTAATTTTTACATTTTTGGTTTATGAATATACTATATAACCAAATGTAACCAGCTCCTGTAACCAAAACAAACCCCTTGTGTGTGCGAAAATGTACACATGACCACAATGTCAAAATAATCCGTGTTTACACAAATCCTTAAAAATGTCTAAAAATGCAGTATTGTGCAGACACAGGCCTATAGACTGAATGCACAATGCACCTGCACACAGGGCCGTGCACAGACATTTTGAGGGGCAGTGGCCCAAACTAAAAAGGCGGCACTGGGGGAGGGCACAATTTATATGGTTTTAACAATATGATGTGTTATAGATTAGTATCAGAAAAAGAGAAGTGATTATAATGGAAAATATACTTAATAACAATAATTAAAGTGTGACAAAACTGCTTAATATTCTATATGATTTACGTGCTGAAGCTTTGAATCCATGTTTACAATTTTGAAGAGCTTTTGCAGCCTTCCTTTACAGTCTTATTTTTTTGTGAAAACATTGTTTTTTATATTTTTGTCTACAAAGTGTGCCAACAACAGCAAATTTGGTGTTATTTATATTAGACAATCACTGTAATTCTAAGAATGTTTACTTGCTAGGTTGTTAGCACTTTTAGAAGACCAAGAGCAAATCATTACCCACAGAAATACAAAAACATACGAAAGCCAAGAGAGGTTATCCACATTTTTATTTTTGCTGCTTGTTTTCTCATGATCTCGAGATAACAAAAGTTGTTTTCATGTTATCCTGACATGATAATCCAAATGCCATAATGTAATTTCCTGTCCATAATATTCGTTTATTTTGAAGTGGACTGCTGATGCATATATGAGGTGGGTTACTAGCGTAGCGCATTGTTGATAGACTTAATAAATAAATAAAGTGTGATGTTCGTGAATTTAGGGACCATCTCTAAAGTGACAATGTACACGTTTCTATCTTCAATAGTATTAAACAGTTTATTTGAATAAAAATAAAAAAATCTAAAAAAGTGTGCATAGTTGACAACCACATGAACACTTTACAGTTGGTTTTGTGACTCTTTGTTGACTTTAAGTAACTCCATTTTAATGCTGTTTAAGTAGAAACGTATATGGAGATACTTTATAGACGGTCCCTAAATTCACCGCGCTATCAAATGGTCAATTATTGGCAAATCTGTTTCATCTTGAGCGAATCCCTGATCCAAGTAAAATCTAATTTGTTCATTCATGCTAATTTAGCTAAATATGCTTTTGCTGTCTAAAAATTATGTTCTTTTGTAAGCTTTAATCACATCACAAGAATACAACTGTTATCTCGAGATAAGGAGAAAATTAAGTCGTGATCACGAGAAAACAACCAAGCAAAAATAAATATAGTACACGACCTCTCTCGGCTTCAAACTACCAAATTACTAATTGAGCAGCTTAACAACTGAGGTAATGTAATGAATCTACCTGTTAATACAACAAACTGTCGTCTCCGCCCTTCAAAGAGTGGACACAGATTGTGAGAGATGCTGCGTAGCGGGCGGGAAATCACGAAGTGGATTACCAGAAAAGGTGGATCTTTAGACAAGCGGTAAATAAGCGGTGATAAGCGGTGGACCCGGGTTGGCGGTTGGTGAGAGGGGCACCTCAGCTGATTAGGGCAGAGGGGCAGTTGCTCTAGCCACCGGGCCACCCCCCTGTGCACGGCCCTGCCTGCACATTACATGGAAACAATAATGCCGTCATAAACTTTTAAAAGCAAAAGTTGCCATTGCCATAAACAAACACTTAAAAATTTAGCAGTTTTTGATAAAAAAAATTTATGCAAGCTTTACTTAAATCATTAAAATCAACAATACCATCATCAACCAGCTTAATCCCAGTCTAAAATCATTTCGCTTTAAACATGCTCATGCAACGCGGACATACTCACAGGTCTGAATTAAGAAAGTGCTTTGCCCATTCTGGATAACGGCCAACACGGGTCCACCCCTATTCGCCCAGCTCACTTCAAACGCGGTGGCCACCTGCCAAAAATAAAGTAAAATATGTAAACATTTGGACTGTTTTGAAAGCTTACGCTTAACACTAAAGCATAAGCCATATAATTATGGGTATGATGAGACACAAAGTTTGAGACAGTATGACTAAAAGGAGGGAATACAGAGCCAAGGGCATCTATCTACCCCAATTTCAGTTGCCTTTACAAGGCACAAGAGATAAAAACACTCCCGTTCAATTATAGGATTTCCTAATAATTATTCTTTGAAAAGCTCCAGTAGAATTGGAGATGAAAAGGAACTCACAAAACCAAGAAAAACAAACGTCTCTGAGACCCGAGCGATGGCCGCAAACACATTGTTCTTGCACCTGCTGCATGTAAGGCCACTCGCCCTTAGCAACCGCCCGTGTTTTGGTTCGAGCCTGTTTTTTGGACACAGGTTTCCTCGAAGGCTAATGAAATGCATACAACAAATGTAATAATGTATGCAGAAGAGAGGTCACATCATGTCAGATTAGCTGGGAACAGCTGTCTTGGTCTCCAAGGACGACCAACGCAGAAAACCCGCAAGGACGTGCGGAAGGATTTTGACTGATTGGAACCATAAGCGCTTGCTTATGTTACAGACACGTAGCATGAAAGATCAAATTAAAGTGTCAAAACAGTTGGCCTAATATGCGACATGATAGCTAATTGTTGTTCGAAATGTGCCCAACATAAGAATGATAAAGGGATAGTTCACCCCAAAATGAAAATGCTGTCATCATTTATATATATATATATATTTTTTTTTTGATAAATGATGGTAGGCCCTGAATTCCATCGTACAGCTGTGTGCTTACACTACCTTAATTTCTCAAAATATTTTTGTGTTCATCAAAGAAATTCATAGAGGTTTACAACAACATGAGGATGAGAACATGATGTCAAAATGTTCATTTTTGGGTGAACTATCCCTTTAAATAATAATGGTTGTGCTAATTATATTTCTATTCAAGACCTTTATCTGAAATGTGCTCCAGGTTCTTTTAGCTTGTGTTTCTAGACGTGCTTTTGCTTATACGGTGACCGTTTGTGATTGTTATCTATTTCTCTCATCTCTAGGGAACTGAATTTCAATGACCTTCAAGAGTTCCCTATGGCTATTCGCACGCTGGCTAAACTTCAGGAACTGTGAGTAACCGAGACTAACCCGCCTTGCATACATGTGTCAATGTGCTTCCTTTAAAGTGGATCGCATGGCTTGGCCTCTGCACTTCTTGTAAATCCCGGATAGATCCTAGAATGTGGTTCTCAAGCACAAGCCTCCTGCGAAAAGCAGATGCTTGCAGATGAGCACTTGAGTCGTTCCTTCTCAAGTATCCCAAAGTGTTTTTCCCCCCTCTGGGACCGCCTCTTGACAGGTGTTTCTGGAAGACACAAAGGCTGTTTACATCGGCAAACTCGAACTGACGCAGTCAAATGGCTCACATGTGTGCGAATCGGGAGTCTTTGCTGACACAAAACTCAATTTAATTTTAAAGTTTAAGCTGGCAAATGAATTTTCTGGACCCCAAGGAGACTTTTTCCTTGTTTTTGTAACTCACTTACTGTAATTATTTTAGAGTGTTTAGAATTTTCAGATTAGAATTCACAAGCAACATGTGTGCCATAAATTAACTTTAGCATGTTATCGTCGCGGCGACAGCAGACGATGACAAATTATAAGCTGTTGCAGCGGTTGAAAATGTGGTCGCTTCGGTTAGCATGTCGGTTCTACAATTTATAGCCTATACAGAACAGATGTGGTTAGCAATAACACTGAAGAAAGCTGGTCCGTAGGAGACTTCCTGAATTTCGAGTGGAGTTTGTTTAAGTGTGCAGATGGCCAGATTTTCATTCGGCATGCATCTTACAGGGGTTTCCACAACAACAACATCAAGGCCATTCCTGAGAGAGCGTTTGTTGGGAACCCGCTTCTGCAGACCATGTGAGTATCTTGTCACAGTAACAAGAGCCCATAAATAACTTTCCTAACATGCCTGAGTATTTGATTTGTTTATCCGGAATGTATGATTGTTTATGAAACGTATAACTGTTATAATTAGCCCTTATTATATCAAAACAATCATGCTTCTGGAGTTAACCTCTGAAATGACAAGTAAATGTCTGTTTTATATTAAATTGTCAAGTGTGAATAGGGATACAGACTAGATATGTGTAGAAATACTAGCATTAAATTATCATTATAAAGTGCTTAAGTGTTATGACTTTACCACAAGGTTAATGTTCCCAAACTAAAATGTACACTCTAAAAAATGATGTCTAATAAATTGGATTAAAAAAAATACTTTAACTGGTAAACACCTAAAAATTGAATTTCTAAAAGCTAAAAAAGTTTTAGGTCTTACCCAATTTTTTTTCACTTAAAGTGTGAAAAATAAATTTTGTAGATCCAACTTTTACTTTTGAGTGTATGTTGGGTTTTTTCGACCCAAAATGTTGGGTAGTTTTTAACCGATTGTTGGGTCAAATACAGTCATACCAACATTTATTTAGACACCTCCACATTTCTCACATTATCACGGTTTATTTAGATCATGGTAATAAAACATGGCCAAGAACTATTTGATCATCTTTCTGTTACTGTGGGTTCACACCAGACTCGCGTTCAACGATTTGCATGATTACATACAAAGTCAATACAAAGATGCCATCAGACTTGTCCTTACGTGGGGCGAAAATTCGCATGACACGAAGTTTAATCCCGCGAGTAAACTAGAGCGAGTAACGCGATGCCGCGCATTTGGTGTGTACATAACCTAAGACTGTCACAAATGTAAATGGGTCAATGTCGTGACGTTAATTATTTTGTGTCTGTGTTGATAAATTAAATGTTAAAGGGTTAAAATTTCTAAATAAATTTGCAGATTACTTGCATACATTCTCCTTTGTGAGGACCAAGTCTAAAATTTCTGGTTTTATTTCATTTTGAAAGAATATTTGGGGGATAATTGCAAAAATGTCAATGTGGTGTAACTGGTCTGTGTCAATTGGTAAACTAGTATTTGTTAGGATATAAATATATTCACATATACTTACATTTTTTCATCATCTGTCAAAGCTATTTAGAAAACAGAGCTGTTTTCAGCATATGTCCGGACAAATATTACAAAAACGCATTCAAATTTACATTTAGAAATAACTAATAAAATGATATTTGAAAAATATTTTTTTATGATTATGCTTACATGCCATCAAGGTGGATTAAATATTTAATATTTCTCATTCTTTGGTGCAATTGGCGGTAACACCATTTGACATTTTCAGGTCCATTCAGTCTTAACTTTCATAAAAATGGTGGTGCAAATGTAATTTTTATTGCATAAAAGTAACAACACTATTAATACACTATGCATTGAATGAAACCTGATGCATGCTTTTAAACAAGTTAAAAAAAATCTCATCTTGTCAAACTGTTTTATCACTGACCCAAGTACACAATTAGATAATACCAATTTAGGTTAACCAATTACCAAGCAATGCTTTATTTAGTTCAGTCTGTGCTGTAAAAAAGTTGCATTAGCAGCATGTCAGGTCAAAGTATAAATAATTTTGGGTCCCAAATTTTTATTAATTTTACTGCACTGTAAAAAGTAAAAGTTCAACTTAAAAAATTACTGTAATTGGTAACACCTAAAAAAATTACGTTTTTTCAACACCTAAAGTGAAACTAAAGTAAAATGTTAAGTTGAATAAACTTACATTTTTGGGGTGTCCCAAATTTTTATTAATTTTACTGCACTGTAAAAAGAAAAAGTTCAACTTAAAAAAATACTGAAATTGGTAACACCTAAAAATATTTACGTTTTTTCAACACCTAAAGTGAAACTAAAGTAAAATGTTAAGTTGAATAAACTTACATTTTTGGGGTGTCCCAAATTTTAATTAATTTTACTGCACTGTAAAAAGTAAAAGTTCAACTTAAAAAATTACTTTAATTGGTAACACCTAAAAAAATGTATGTTTTTTTCAACACCTAAAGTGAAACTAAAGTAAAATGTTAAGTTGAATAAACTTACATTTTTGGGGTGTCCCAAATTTTTTTTAATTTTACTGCACTGTAAAAAGAAAAAGTTCAACTTAAACAAATACTTAAATTGGTAACACCTAAAAATATTTACGTTTTTTCAACACCTAAAGTGAAACTAAAGTAAAATGTTAAGTTGAATAAACTTACATTTTTGGGGTGTCCCAAATTTTAATTAATTTTACTGCACTGTAAAAAGTAAAAGTTCAACTTAAAAATTACTTTAATTGGTAACACCTAAAAAAAATTATGTTTTTTTCAACACCTAAAGTGAAACTAAAGTAAAATGTTAAGTTGAATAAACTTACATTTTTGGGGTGTTACCAATTAAAGTAATTTTTAAGTTCATCCAACTTTCCCTTTTTATAGTGTGGTAGTCCATTGAATGAAGAATTTTTGTGTATAAACACAGTTTACTTTTTATAATATTACATTATAATAATATATGTACAATTTAGCATGTTTTTAACCCTTTATGATAAAAAGTCTGAAATCTGAGTTCATTTATGTATGTTATTATTTATGTTTTATAGAATCTGATGTCTTTATCTTCTCTTTTCAGTCATTTCTATGAGAATCCCATCCAGTTTGTCGGCAGATCAGCATTTCAGTTCTTGCCCAAGTTACACACTCTGTAAGTACACTTCTATGTGTCAAATGATAACACACATGTGTATTATTAAACAGTCTGAACTGTTCAGCTTCCGATAAGGCACATTTTAAAGTACCACATGGCAAATGCGTATAATTTCCATTTCATCATCTGCGCTTTCATTTTCGTAAATACTGTAATCTTGCTCACCTCTTGCCATCACTTTTCACATATGAAAACATTAACCGAGTCATTTGCCTTTGAAAAACAGCACGTTTTAATTATAACCTCATAAATGTCAGAATATGAGATTTAGCTTCCATTAAAGGTGATGAAAAGTCATTTATCTCTATAATTATATACTGTTTATAATGCATGAGAATGTTATGAGTCTATCCAGTCTTCATTATTTTGATTTGAAGTCTATCGTCAACTGCGCCGTTGTTTTTGGACGGTTTCGTGAGCGCAATCAAAATGATGGACTAATATTTACTCTAGATTACGATGAGCCGAGTGTGTATGGTAACATTAGACTTCCCTGTGGTATTGCTGGAAGACATCTTCATTAGCAGAAAGATCCTCTCTAATGAGTTATCTAATCTGGTTTTAGCTCTTTGAACGGGGCCACTGAGATCCGACAGTTTCCAGATTTGAAAGGAACCACCAGCCTGCAAGTCCTGTGAGTCTGAGATCAAATATCTTCCTTTCTCTCAGGATCAGTTTCACTTAAGAGACTTTTAGAGGTTCTTCCCACCGTTGAGGACACTGAAGTAACAGTTGACAAAACAAATGCATTTACTGATCTCTCATCGTCCCTTTCTGGCTAGCTTTTACAAGGTTAAAAATGATGCTCAGGCTTAACACTTTAAATAGTGCTAACATCAACATGATCTCACAAAGTTCCGTGGGATAGTCCCGGAATTTTTTGCTCATTTTTCCGTGGCATTCTCACGGATCTCCGCATATTTCCGTGGCCCTGCCACGGACTTTCTTTTCCGTGGCATTCTCACGGATTGGTTACTCAACTGCTTTTTCCTATTTTCAAACCATTGTCGCTTCGGTTTAGGGTTAGATTTGGTGTTTGCATTAGTTTGTCACTTTAAGTATTGGTTTATACTATTTTTTCTGATGTATTCTTTTATATTTTCTAAACTTTAATCAATTGTTGCCAGGCGTTGGGGTTAGAGTTGGGTTTGGGTAGGGATGTCATTTTATGTAAATCTAACCCTAAACCGAAGCGACAATGGTAAGAAAATAGGACAAAACAGTTGAGTTACCAATCCGTGAGAATGCCACGGAAAAGAAAGTCCGTGGCAGGGCCACGGAAATATGCGGAGATCCGTGAGAATGCCACAGAAAAATGAGCAAAAAATTCCGTGACTATGCCACGGAAATTCGTGAGATCAGGTTGGCTAACATAGGAAGAACCACATATTCACCCAGAAGTGAACATGTTGTCATTATCTACACACGTTTTCGGTAACACTTTATTTTACGACCCGCAAAGTACCGCGTAATTAAACCGAATTTACAGCGTACCTATTTGTAACAACAGAGTACCTCTACAGTACGTACTTGTAGTTATAAGGGAATAATATTTTAAGTTTGGGGTAATAAGGGGGTAAGAATATATGGAAAATTATTCTCTAAGTATTTCATAACTACAGGGTACATATTGTAATATTACGTGGTATGTATGACTTACGTCTATGGGTAATATGGTCTATGTGTAATATGTTTTTTTTTTCATATTTGCTACTTACCTGATGAAGTGTTTTGTATAGCCTACAGTTGATGTCTACAAGCCACGTCGGCAAATAAAATATAACACACAATAAAAATAATAGCAACTTGTACCTCTTTGATCTGTATATGTATACAGGAGTTACCAGGTAACTCTTATATTTGCGGGCTGTAAATTGAAGTGGGGCTTATTCCCCGATTGTTCGGTGTATGTACCAGGTAACTCACATATTTGCGGGCTGTAAACTAAAGTGGGGCTTATTCCCCGATTGTTCTGTGTATGTACCAGGTAACTCTCATATTTGCGGGCTGTAAACTAAAGTGGTGCTTTGTTCACCTCTTGTTATAGGGTAAATACCATAAACATACAGAATATTGTTATTTTTATTTTAAAACAACTTATTTCAAAACATCTTTAAAACACTATAATTAAGCCAACACTTAATGTTTATTATCACATAACTTTTATTTAAAATAAAAAGTCATGACAATTTTTCATTGTTTTTGCGGCTTGGCTTCCTCTGTTGGTGTTCTTGTCCACTCGGATGATGAGTTGATGTCGTCTCACAAATGCTGTTCTGCATTACATATAAAAAACATAAATGAAAGCCTTCAGTAAATGTTTCTTCACTGTGCCTTGACAGAAACAGAGTTTTCTAAGCCAGTTACGTTTATAAATTTTAGGCTTACTTATGTGCTAGCTAACCTGCTACCGTTAGCTAGCAACTTTCTTGAAAAACATTGTTTGAAATGCGTGAGTCATGTATTAACAAAACCAGTCACCTTATCCAGCATGCGGAACCTGCTAACATCACTCGCAGCCGTACTCCACAGTGTAGAACGTTTTTAAAACCTCTTAAAGAAATTTCACCTCAGGATCGCGTTCCAGCAAACCTCCTGCAGACGGCCGCGCGCTCTACACCTGCGCACTAACCTACGCATGTAGTCGTCTTTTGCTTTAGCGGGAGCTGATATCTGCTGTTGTTTCATTCTGGTTTGCCATTTCATAAATTATATTTGGCTAAAATACTTGTGTTTACAGTAAATAAATTGCAAAGCACCACTTCAAATATGTCCGCAAATGTAGGAGTTTCCTGGTAAATAGGGAATAAGTTGCTATTTGTATTGTACTTACCTTAAAAAAAAGATAACCACATTAAATCAGCTGGACTTTTGTTATTAAAAGCAAGTAATATAGGCTACTAAAATAAAAGTGATATGCTGTTATATTTATTTGCCGATGTGGCTCGTAGACATTGACTGTATACAACATTCAGTAGTCAATATGAAAAATTCACAATAAAAAATAAATAAAACATAATTTCCCCATAGACTTGACTAAGTCATACATACCACGTAATATTACAATAGGTACCCTGTTGTTATAAAATACTTAGAGTATAAATAATTTATAATTCTTCATATTCTTACCCCCTTATTACCCCAAACTTAAAATATTATTCCCTTATACCTACAGGTTACCTACCCTGTTGTTACAAATAGGTACGCTGTAAATTCGGTTTAATTACGCGGTACTTTGCGGGTCGTAAAATAAAGTGTTACCACGTTTTCTCATTTCAGACTTGTATGTTGTTGTTGGTGGTGTTTTTATTTTTTAATACAACACAAAAAATGTAATTCATTATGTTATTATGTAGTTCTTGCCATAGGACAGCTGTTTACCTGATCTTTTCATTTTCAATTTTAGCACATATTTTATTACAGTATTTGTACAGTTTGTGCACATTAGGTGTTTTTCTCCCTGCACATTGAAAGTAAACTCTTCTCTTTGATATTGACGCAGCACGTTGACCCGAGCTGGACTGACAGGCCTGCCATATGACCTCTGCCACCTGCTTCCTAAATTAAGAGTTCTGTGAGTTTCCAAACACAATTATGCACCTGCAGCACACAAACACATCCTTACAATCACATCTACACGATCCAAGCTGGCAAAGAGAGTTCAAATTCAATCTTTTGAAGAGTTCTGAAGAGTCTCATTTGCAATCTCAATATCATAGTTTGTGTCGGGACCATAGACTGTAAAAAAATATGGACGATGCCCGTCCGCTCTCTTCCATTGGTGAAAAGTGAAGCCGCCAGTGTCCCGATACGGCGCTGACATCTTGGGTCTTGAGTCTGCGAAGTAGTGTTTTCAGGACCAGTCCTGCACAGTAGTGAGCAGGAAGTAAAGACGCGAAATCAATGCCCTGCCCTCGCAGAATG